>NC_040035.1:41226298-41254716 GCF_003713205.1 Coffea eugenioides | reverse complement strand
TACCAAACGGGGCCTAAATCTGTTGAGTTAAAATAAATCTGTTGAGTTAAAATTTGTACATCAGCTTCAGTAAAAGTACGTCAATTGCGTTAATCATACTTCAGCTCAGTCGTACCTTCCCTCTTCGTCTTTATCTCGTGTCTGCATCTCAGAGAAACTGGCCAGGTCGTAAAAGGCTGCTCTTAAATTAGTACAAGTCAATTCAGTACGATCCATGCAATCGTAATAGCTGTTGAAGATTTGAAAATGAACACATCTAGCACGCTTATAAATTAATTTAATTAGCTTTTGCCGTCCAATCCATAACCACTTCTTTGACCAATTGTTTTGTGACTATATAAGCCTCATCATCATGGCTCATATGGGAATTAATAGTACTACATAGACAAACACTGACATTAGTACCATGGCAAACATGGCAGTCGCCTCAAATGTTATGAAAAGGTAAGCACTTACAAGTCATTTCTAGTAATTGAATTTGATCATCTTTCTAAAGTTTTACTTCTAATCAATCCAACATGAAACTTCTTCTTTCTGTTTTCTGTGATATTTTCTGGGTTTTTAAAGATATTTGCAAATAGTAACATGTATTTCTTGCTCTAGGCTTCAAGGCAAGGTTGCACTGATAACTGGTGCTGCTAGTGGTATTGGTGAGTCCACCGCTAGACTTTTTGTCAAACATGGAGCGAAAGTAGTCATTGCTGACATTCAAGATGATTCGGCCAAGAAAGTATGCCAAGATTTGGATCCTTCATCAGCTTCACATGTTCACTGTGATGTAACTGAAGAATCTGATATAGAAAATGCAGTGAACACTGCTGTTTCTAAGTATGGGAAGCTAGACATCATGTTCAACAATGCTGGTATAGGGGGATCAGCCACATCCAACATTCTTGACGATAAAAAATCTGATTTTGAACGCGTAATCAGTGTAAACCTTGTAGGTATATTTTTAGGCGCAAAACATGCTGCAAGAGTGATGATTCCTAATCGCTGTGGCAGTATAATAAATACAGCAAGTGTATGTTCTACCCTAGGCGGAGGTGCTCCTCATGCTTACGTGAGTTCAAAACATGCTGTGGTAGGCCTAACAAGAAATACTGCGGTTGATCTCGGACGATATGGCATTCGCGTGAACTGTCTGTCGCCCTACTTTGTTTCCACGCCTTCGGCAGCGGATTTCGTCGAAAGAATCTATGGTGGAGTTTCTAAAGTATATACGTATCTGGATGGTGCAGAACTGAAGGCAGAAGATGTAGCTGATGCAGCCCTTTACTTGGCAAGTGATGACTCCAAATATGTCAGTGGGCACAACCTTGTGGTTGATGGAGGCCACAGTATTGTTAATTCAGCTATGTGTATGTATGAGAACTCACAAAAATGAGGAGTTTTCATTATTTTGCAGAATGGATACAAAGAAATGATTTAAGAATCCTTTATCTATGCAAAAGTCAGAAATATGTACTTCTGAATTTCTGATGAACCACTGAAGAATTTCCAGTCACGATATTCGATTAGTCAAAGATGTAACTAGATTGAGAAAAAAATCTATGCTCAGAAGCAATATGCTCTGTACTTTCACAAGTGAATAAGAAGGAAATTTCTAGTTTTATTACAAAGCTATCCTCTCTGATTTGACCTTAAATCTGTTTTCTCATCTTAAACCTGCTCTATGGGCCCGATATCTGCACCTCCAGAGCTTGATGATTCATTCAGAGTGAGATTAGATGTTAGTCCAGAACCCCTGCCAATGTTTGATTTGCAACAATTCTCATTCCATTGGTTGCCAATGGTTCCTTTAGCAAGTCTTGAAAACGTGACTTTCTTTGATGTCTATTTCCATTCTTATTGGCAACAAAGGAAATCATAGATTGGCTGAAATCTGAAACAAATGTAAGATGTGGTGCATATTTTAAGTGGAGGTATCGATCACAATCTAATCCAACTATGTTGACTCTTTCAAATCCGTCTATTAAAAATCTGTCCACATCCGTTCATTAATTTTGAATGAGTCTAAATGGATGCTCAATTAAATCCATATATTGATGAAAAACTTTTTTTCTTTTCATTTTCTTTCTTTCTTTTTTCTTTTCTTACCTTTCTTCTTCTTCTCCCTTCCCCCTCCCCCTCTCGTCCTCCTGCCGAAACCAAGCAAAGAATTTTTTTTTTTTTTTGCTTTTTTTCTCTCTTCATCTTCTCCTGCTCTCCTGCTCTCTCCCGCATCACCCCTCCCCACCCCTCTACCGATGTGCTAAATTTTCCTTATTTTTATAAAACATGTAAATAAAATTAAAACGTCCGAAAAAAAAAAAGAGGTTGCCGCACGAACTGGACACCGAAAGCTGGCACCGGGAAGAGGTGGCCAGCGCCTTCTTTCTCTTCTCCGCTCTCCTCTCTGGCGACCGACGCGATGTAAGGGTGGTGGTGGAGAAAGGGGGAAGGGGAATTTTTTTTTTTTTTTTTTTTTTGTGTTTTGATATTTTAAAAGTGTGTATTTAAAATTTTTGAGGAGTTTTTTTATATTACTGTAGTTAAAGTTGTTAAAAACTGGTAAGAGACAAACTGTGCTAAATAACTCAAGGGGCGGCCCTTAATTTTGTCAGCTTCCACATAGGCTGTAGCTTTTACTATTAAATCATAACTTGGCTCAAAAGAGTGAATCTAAGTTCTTGCAAAGAATGCGGATCTGGGTTTTGAGGTTCTAGTGAGGCTGGCAAACAGCTGAGGAATAAAATAATGTAGCTTGTCTATTGCAGCATAAATTGATTTACTTTCAGGTAATAATATGGGAGGCTTTTTTTGATTGAACATTATTGGCAGCTTTGGTAGGTGAAAGGTGAAATTATTAAGCTTTGGAGTTTCTGAAGTAGGAAATGGCCAAGATGAACAAATGAAAATAGAATGAAAGGAAACAAAGGAAGGAAGAAGACAAGTGAGTGGAGTTTGTTCAAGAATATTGAACAGAGAAGTAGACAACGATTGCTGTTTCTGGGCGAATGTCCTGATTTTGGTTGGTAACAAGTAAGTAAGTTACCTTGATCAGATGCCAACTCTTTTGGTTGAAATTTGCCGAGGTTACGATCGGATTGAGGAATTTAACGAAGGATTTGAAATCCTCTTAAATTCCTCTAGGTTGTTTGGATTACTGAAAAAGTATTTGAATTTGTTGTTCTCCAATTAGTTTAGATTTGGCTGTCCAACCAATAATCACTTTAGGACTTGATTTGGACCCTAATTCTTTACCATCTTGAGACCACTTACATACTTCTTGCAATTATTTTGCTACTATATAAGCCTAATCAGCCTCTTCGGGTTGGCTCGAATGATCTCGGAGTAACCTCTTTAGGTCTCGAGTTCGAATCACCTCTCTACCGCTTGTGTATTCTTAAAGGGCGGGGTGCACAAGAACATGAAAATTAGTTCGACAAAGTTGGAATACTCCTTGTGTTAACTATATATATATATAAGCCTAATCATGGCTCACATGAGAACTAGTAGTACTACATAGACAGCATAGCATTCGTACCATGGCAGGCATGTCAATGGCCTCAAATATTTTGAGAAGGTAAGCACTTACCCATCGTTAAATAGTGATTGCATCTGATCATCTTTCCTAAGTTTTACTTACAACCAATTCAACATGAAATTTCTTCTGCTCTCTGTTTTCTGTTATATTTTCTGGGGTTAGATATCTGCATATAGTGATAACATGTATTTCTTGCTCCAGGCTTGAAGACAAGGTTGGTTTGGTCACTGGTGCAGCTAGTGGAATTGGCAAGTCCGCTGCTAGACTTTTTGCTAAACATGGAGCAGAAGTAGTCCTTGCTGACATTCGAGGTGATTTGGCTGATAAAGTATGCCAAGATTTGGATCCTTCTTCAACTTCATTTATTCGTTGTGATGTAACTCAAGAATCTGATATACAAAATCCAAGTATGAGAACCTAGACATCATGTTCAACAACGCTTGGTATAATCCGAATTTGAACGCATAATCAGTGTAAACCTTGCGGGCCTAATCCCTGTGGCAGCATAATAAATACAGCAAGCGTATGTTCTAGCATAGATAGTTCATTTATGGCAAGTGTATTTTCTGCTTGCGTCTAATTAGACGATAGCCAAATGCTAGTCTTGAACAGTTTAAATATTTATGTACATCTCCTACTAACCAGCAACCAAACAAAGTATCGACGACAAAGAAACAATAAATAAAAAGCTAACCTAGCAAAAGCCACCAAACACTCTTTAGACCAATTCTATTCTTTGCCAACTCTTCACAACAATTCAATTATCCAAAAAAAAATGATATTTAAATACTACAAATTCTGGGTGATTGAGTGCTAGATTTGAGTTTTCGACTGTATTGATAGAAAAATAAAGAAATAGAGAGCTTAGAAAATTTTGCAAGATATTTTTTTGTGTGCCCATTCTTAAGGTTCAACACTCATGATTAGTGGAAATTTACACGTAGTTGTTTACTCTAGATTTGTCTGCCATGAGGAATGTGGGCTCATAATATAAAAATAAATAAAGGGATAATTTGAGAAACCTCCTCTTAGATTTCTAACAATTGTGGCCACTTTCCCTAAGGTTTAAAAAAATTATGCTTACCTCCCTTGATGCAATAAAGACACAATGATAGCCAACACAAATTTTTACAAATTTTAAGTGAAAATGAGTTTAAAAGAGAAAAATAGAAATTCTTTTTTGTTAATACTTCTTTATTTTAAAACTCTTAACGTTATCTAACTTAGTACATTATACTTCATTCCCAATTTTTTTGAGAGAAAAATGCAGTTTTGGTACCTAAACTTTGACGCACGAGCAATTTTAGTCCCCAAATGTTGGACGAAAGTAAATTTGATACCCGAACTTTCAAATTTTGAGAACATTAAGTACCCTTGATGATTTTTTTCCAAATTGCTACTGGAAAAAGCCATGTGACAGTCTCGTGTCTGGCCAAAATGGAATAAAAAAAGGCCAAAAAAGCAGTTTTGGTACCTAAACTTTGACGCACGAGCGGTTTTAATCTCCAAATTTTGGACGAAAACAAATTTGGTACCCGAACTTTCAAATTTTGAGCACATTAAGTACCCTTGACGATTTTTTCCCAAATTGTTACCGAAAAAAACCATATGACCGTCACGTGTCCGGCCACAATTGTATAAAAAAAATGTCAAATGCCATTCTAATACTAAGTATTAAATTTAAGGACTAATAGCGTAATAAAGAAAAAATCCAAGGACTAAATAACATCACATGAGTCAAAAAAACCCAAGAACCCATACAAATGAGCTCCAATTCCAGTACATTAATCCCAACTGTTTTTTCATTGTGTCAGTATCCCCTTCTCATTTTGTAGTTTCTTGGCTGGTATTGTTTCTTTTCTCAATATAAACTAGTCCACAGCATCATTCTTCCAAGATCGGAGTGTGCCGCTGGGACGGCTTATAGGAATAAGACCTGCGAGCCGAGGAAGTTTGCAGTTCCCGAGTACAAATGACTTCAGACAGCATAGGAGTTTATCTAGTGGAAGATCAAATGTAGAGGTCTCTAGAAATCCTGGGGTAGAAACATCTCAGGGGCTTTGTGTCCCGTTATTACACAATGTCATAGAGAAGATGAGCCGAAGTAAAAGCACCTCAAGGCATTAATTTGAGACCAAACATCTATTTTTGGTCCATACTTGAGTTCCAAATGATCATCATACACCTTTGATCGCTTCCCTATTGGATGACCCATTTGTAATTGTTCTTCTGTAAATTTTTCCGAATCAGCTGCTTGCTGCTTTGTCCCGAGGACTAGTTCAAGTTTCTTGTATCAAGTTAGGTAGCAGAATACATTACCAGTTCAAGTTTCTTCAAGTCAACTTAGGCAAGAGAAATAAAGGATTACGCATCATTATTTACACCTTTGTGACTTGATTCTTAGATTGGGAATTGGAGCTCATTTGTATCGGTTCTTGGGTTTTGTTGACTCATGTGATGCTATTTAGTCCTTGGATTTTTTCTTTGTTATGCTATTAGTCCTTAAATTTAATACTTAGTATTAGAATGGCATTTGACATTTTTTTGGCCTTTTTTTTATACAATTGTGGCTGGACACGTGACTGTCATATGGGTTTTTTCAGTAACAATTTGGGAAAAATTCATCAAGGGTACTTAATGTGATCAAAATTTGAAAGTCCCGGTACCAAATTTGTTTTCGTCCAAAATTTGGGGACTAAAATCGCTCATGCGTCAAAGTTTAGGTACCAAAACTGCATTTTTGGTCTTTTTTTATTCCATTTTGGCTGGACACGAGACTGTCACATGGCTTTTTCCGGTAGCAATTTGGGAAAAAATCATCAAGGGTACTTAATGTGCTCAAAATTTAAAAGTTCGGGTACCAAATTTGCTTTCGTCCAAAATTTGGGGACTAAAACCGCTCGTGCGTCAAAGTTTAGGTACTAAAACTGCATTTTTCTCTTTTTTTGACTAGATCTATTAATCAATTTACAAAAGGTCGACCAATTAATTAGGGAGGCATTTGTTAAAATAATTACCCTCAAAAAATTGCTTAACCAAAAACAAAGTCCTAAGTACCAAAAAAGAATGCTTTCAAAACATGGCATAAATTTTCGTGCAAAAAAATCATCTTAAAATTTTCACCTAACAAATAATGATGATAGCTGACTTTTTAGCATTCAATTTGTTTACATATCAAAGAGGGTAATATTGGATATTTATTGAATTTTTTTATTTATATCATCAATTGTTACCAAGACATAATTTCTAACAGGGTTTCCATACATTTTCAAATATTAGGGAGGTGGTTGCAAATTTGCAATTGTTAGAAACCTTGGGAGAGATTTCTAAATTTGCCAGTTTACTTGCTATTTTTTGGGTTTCTTTTTCATTGTTCATCTTAATTAACTTCCTCTTTATGCTATCTGGGTAATTTGACTTGTGTGCTTATGATGTGATAGGAAACGAACAATACTAATGGATAGTAGCTACAGAGGCTACCAAGAGAAAAAGACCAAGCACCAATAAATAGTGGATCCCTAGATTGGAGCCAATGGTATATGAAAGAGGAAGAAATACAACCATATGGTATATTAATATATTATAACACACTATATGGGTTGTGATCTCCCTGCGGCTGCAGTGATCGGAGGTTCTTCTTTTTGTTCGATTTGTGTGCTTCGACTCGTAGTAATGGGATAGTAATAATAGTTTAGCATAAGGTATTCCTTGAGTGTACAAGGAGTTTCTTCCTTGTAATGGGCCTATGGATGATTGTTGCTTGGGCTAAATATTCTACTATTACTATCTCTAAATAAATAGACACGCTTAATGTCCTCTAGACTACTCTATTATCTATGCATTTCCTGCTACTCATATTAAGTAGGATTCGGTTAATATGCATTATTATCTGTAATAATTTTATTAAGGGAAATGTTATTTGTACTCCATATTTTGTTATTTACACTCCCATAATTTGTTATATCATATAGTCTAATAAATGAAAACTATATAATAAAAATGATAATGGGAGTGCAAATAACAAAAAGAGAGTGTAAATAACATTTTCCTTTTATTAATATTATTTAATATGCGTTGTTATCCTACTATTATCTTCATTCACTTTCTCACCTTGCAAAAAATATTGAATGCACATAACTTTTTATTAATCTAAGTTGGCTATTATTTTTCACCTACCGAATAATTCTCTTTAACCATAGGCACCAAACACCCGCGCGATGCGTGGGCACTCCTCCCTAGTAATTCTTATACATCTCAGTTCATTTATTCAATTATTGTAAAAAAATATTAAAATTTTGAAATCTTATGTGGGAATTTTTTTGAACTTTTTTTTTTTACTTCTTTTCCAGATAAGTCATGTCTCATACTTTAACATACAAAGTACTGATTCTCCACGAGAAATGTACATGCACATGTCGAGTTGGGAGTGACAAACAAAATTGATAAACATTAGTAAAGTAAAGACTTAAATTATAAAAAAAAAAATTTAGAGTGATTGTTTATATTTTCTTTTTTTTTTTAAATTTAATTTATTTTTATATATTTTTATTTTTAATACATATACATCTAATTTATCTTTTTTTTTCTCAAAGGAAAAAGAAATATGGCATTGAAATAGAATTGGTTACTTGTTTACTAGTGAAGTATATGAACAGTTTTTGTTATTTGATTGGATATGGCTAAGCTCAACCATAATCTCAATTAAAACTAAATTATTTTTTTCATTTGTTTTCCTTTTGTTGTTTGTCATGTCAATTTTTCTTTCTTGTGATGAACTTAAATCAAAATAATTGAGAGGCAATGTTTGTAGAGCTTGGACTATTTGCAATTTTTTTTTGTTAATTTTTTTTAATATAAGTGGGAGGACTCGAATCTAAATTTCTCATTTACACTCCCTTCTTCCAAATCATCTAGTCCATCCTTCCATGCCCTCCTATTTGCTCTTTATTTGAGTACTATTACGGTTGATAAGGGTGTAAATAATCCGTGGGATTTCTGTTGTACTTTTTTTCGTATTTATATAAAGTACACGACTCATGATCTTCTTATAAAGATTTTTCAAGTCAATAAAGGATTTTTTTCCTTGCATGTTTTTGGTTTGTGCTAAGAGCTTGTGTATTTCGGCATTAATAGACGACAATCTTAAACTGTGTCTATTTAACATTTTCTCATTTGCTTTAAACAATAAATTTTAGGCACAAGAGATAATTGAAAATGGAGTGTAAAGGTTGATAAATAGTTTTGAATGACAAAAATTCTCATCTTAATTACAAAAGTTATTTAATCAATTGGTAATGTTTCAATTTTCATTTTAATTACTAATATTATCGAATCAATTTGTGACGTTTCATCCATTTAATTAGTACCATAACTAAAATGAAATAACCTTAATTATTTGAGAAAATAGTGCTCTGGGCATAGTCAAAACTAAGACAAAAATTGCTTTCAACTATTCATACTATTATAGAGAGTATAGATATGATAAACTCTGACTTTTGACCATCGACTTGGCTCACAAGGTCAAATATTCTTGTCGTAATATGACCAAAAGGGGTGAAAATAACTGCAAAAACTTTCCACTTGCGGGTTGTGCTTTGATGTCTAATTACGCGATATGGTAGTGGTGAATTTTATCTTATGGCACTTGTGAGTTTTGTTCATGTACACTAACTTTGTATGTGAGTATGAGACCAATGCTACCTTAAAATTATGCATCAAACTCCGCAAAAGAAAATTTTCAAATTGCACTGATAAGTACATCAGATTCGCTAACAGGCTGAAAGCAAATATCAATTGCACTAACCATACATTTTCTTAATTGTAGGCGTATAAATGAATCTAATCAAATCGAATGCTCAAGTGTTCAAACTTGTTCAGCTAATTTAACAAATTTGAAATTTTATTCAAACTTGTCTTATTTATTTATCGAACCGAATTTGAACGCCCTTTTATATTGAGTTTGAATGTTATCAAGTATAAAACGCTGTTCAATTTTGATTTGATGAATCAAACTCAAACGAGCTCTTATCAAGGCAAAATCAATTCGAGTATTATGGGTTCATTTTTCAGTCTTATTTGTACCTTTCTTCTTTGTGTTTTCCTCGCATCAGCAGCCCAGAGACACTGACCAGATCGGCGAAGGCATTAAGGAACACGTTAAATTAGCCTAACATCATGTTCATTTGGCGTAGACTAAGACATTTTTATTTGACTAGAAAAAAGCACAAGCATTGCAGGTCATGGTAAAGTTTAACACGGACTTGTATTTCTTCGGTTAATATAAATTGATTTACTTAACAAACTAATTTTGAGAACCAAACTGTCCTAGAAATCCTTACTAACACAATGCACAAGTGGAGAAGTCACCTTAATTGGATACAAATTGAATTGAACCTAACGCAAAATTCTAGCTTTGAATTACAATTAGATTTGTATTCCTTTGTTATTATAGAGTAATATTGAACCACTTTAGAATTAAACAACTATTTGTCCACATAGTATTTTCTTTTTCAACCACTTGATCTAGTACGTCAGCTTGTCTAGAATTGAAAACTATCTATTCATTTAGTATTTCATTTTCTTCAAAAGAAAATCTTTCCCTAGGATCTCCTTCTCCTTCAAGACTCCTACTTTACAACATATATTCAAGCAGAGACACACTCACAATGTCATATTTTATTCTCACGACTTTCACACCCTTGTTCAATTTCTATCAATATCTAGAACCCATAAAAAAGAAACTCTCTATAGTATTTTTTTTTTCCCCTTTTTTTGACCCTTTTCACTTGAGAAACTAAATCTGTTGAGTTAAAATTTGTACATCAGCTTCAGTTAAAGGAGAAACTCAGTTGTGTTAATCATACTTCAACTCAGTTGTACCTTCCCTCTCCGTGTTTTCCTCGTGTCTCCAGCTCAGAGAAACTTGCCAGATCGGGAAAGGCTGCTCTTATTTACTTTTTTTTTTTTCCACAAACGTTAACAGTTATATATATTTGATAAACCCTTGATAAATACAAGAATTAATTACAAAAAGGGGCAACTACCCTCATTTGCTTCCTCACTAAATCCATCAGCCAAACTGGGAAATTCAATATCATTCACTAGCTGAATAGCAAACTGAGCTAGAGCATGGCTAATTTCATTTTCTGTTCTAGATATACACACAAACCTACAGCTTACAAAATGTGAAGTCAAATCCTGCACATCTTCCAGAATAGTTGCAATGGTACTATCATACTCATGGCCACTATGTATCTGGTCAATAACTGATTTGCTATCCGAATGGATTGTAATTTTAGTCCATCCTACCTGTTTAGCCATCAGCATTGCATTCCTAATTGCTAAAGCTTCTTCTTTACTTGGTTCCCCCTTATATTGATTGACTATTGCCTTCGCTTTCATGATCATTCCGTTCCACTTTCTTGCAACAATGCCTTGACCCGTCCTGATCATCCTTGATGATATCGCCGCATCCGTGAATAAGCAAACGTCATCATCCCCTGCTGTTTGGCCACGCGTTTGATGCTCCTTGATGTTTGCCGTTGCAGTCTGCTCCTTTTCTTCCTCCCTTGCATGCTCATATTCCAGCCATTCCACTTGCGCCTTGGAGACAATGTTGGGTGAATTCTGGATTTCATTGTCAAAAACTCTTCTGTTTCGTGCTTTCCAGATTTGCCAAAACAGATTAATGGTGAGGTTCACTCGGTCAGGTCCACATTCCTTTGAAGTAGCTTTATGGCTTCCTCCCACCATAGCTTTAAAGGCTGCTCTTATTTACTTGAACTAGAGAAACAAGGAACATGTTCGATTAGTATACGTACGTTCATGTTCATTTCACATAGACTAAAACGTGTTTGATTTGACTTCATTCGACTAAAGGGGATGTAGGAAAACTATGAATGCATGTCCACAGTTAATTCAGTACGATCCATGCAATAGTAATACACTTCTACATTCATCTTTCTGTTGAAGATTTGAAAGTGAACACATCTAGCACGCTTATAAATTGATTTAGCCTTTTGCTGTCCAATCCATAACCACTTTAGTACTTGATTTAGACCACTTCTTTGTCATCTCCTGACTACTTACATACCTCTTGCAATTGTTTTGTGACTATATAAGCCTCATCATCGTGGCTCATATGGGAATTACTAGTACTACATAGACAAACACTGACATTAGTACCATGGCAAACATGGCAATCGCCTCAAATATTATGAAAAGGTAAGCACTTACAAATCATTTCTAGTAATTGAATTTGATCATCTTTGTAAAGTTTTACTTATAATCAATCCAACATGAAATTTCTTCTTTCTGTTTTCTGTAATATTTTCTGGGTTTTTAAAGATATTTGCAAATAGTGACATGTATTTCTTGCTCTAGGCTTCAAGGAAAGGTTGCACTGATAACTGGTGGTGCTAGCGGTATTGGCGAGTCCACCGCTAGACTTTTTGTCAAACATGGAGCGAAAGTAGTCATTGCTGACATTCAAGATGATTTGGCCAAGAAAGTATGCCAAGATTTGGATCCTTCATCAGCTTCACATGTTCACTGTGATACAACTCAAGAATCTGATATAGAAAATGCAGTGAACACTGCTGTTTCTAAGTATGGGAAGCTAGACATCATGTTCAACAATGCTGGTATAGCGGGATCAGGCACATCCAACATTCTTGACGATAAAAAATCTGATTTTGAACGCGTAATCAGCGTAAACCTTGTAGGTGTATTTTTAGGCGCAAAACATGCTGCAAGAGTGATGATTCCTAATCGCTGTGGCAGTATAATAAATACAGCAAGTGTATGTTCTACCCTAGGCGGAGGTGCTCCTCATGCTTACGTGAGTTCAAAGCATGCTGTGGTAGGCCTAACAAGAAATACTGCTATTGATCTCGGACGATATGGCATTCGCGTGAACTGTCTGTCGCCCTACTATGTTCCCACGCCTTTGGCGGCGGATGTCATCGAAAGAATCTATGGTGGAGTTTCTAAAGTATATACGTATCTGGATGGTGCAGTGCTGAAGGCAGAAGATGTAGCTGATGCAGCTCTTTACTTGGCAAGTGATGACTCCAAATATGTCAGTGGGCACAACCTTGTGGTTGATGGAGGCTACAGTATTGTTAATTCAGCTACCTGTATGTTTGAGAACTCACAAAAATGAGGAGTTTTCAATATTTTGCAGAATGGATGCAAAGAAATGATCTAAGAATCCTTTATCTATGCAAAAGTCTGAAATATGTACTTCTGAATTTCTCATGTACCACTAAAGAATTTCCAGTCACGATATTCGATTAGTCAAAGATGTAACTAGATTGAGAAAAAAATCTATGCTCAGAAGCAATATGCTCTGTACTTTCACAAGTGAAGAAGAAGGAAATTTCTAGTCTTATTACAGAGATACCCTCTCTGATTTGACCTTAAATCTGTTTTCTTATCTTAAAACCTGCTCTATGGGTTCAATATTTGCACCTCCAAAGCTTGATGATTCAGCGTGAGATTAAATGTTAGTCCAGAACCCCTGCCAATGTTTGATTTGCAACAAATTCTCATTCCATTGGTTGCCAATGGTCCCTTTAGCAAGTCTTGAAAACATGACTTTCTTTGATGTCTATTTCCATTCTTATTGGCAAAAAAGGAAATCATAGATTGGCTAAAATCTGAAACAAATGTACGATGTGGTGCATATATTAAGTGGAGGTATTAATTACAATCCAATCTAACTAGGTTGACTCTTCCAAATTCTTCTATGAATAATTCGTCCAAACTCGTTCATTAATTTTGAATGGGCCTAAATCTGAAACAAACATACGATGTGGTGCATATTTTAAGTGGAGGTATTAATTACAATCCAATCTAGCTAGGTTGACTCTTCCAAATTCTTCTATTAATAATTCGTCCAAACCCGTTCATTAATTTTGATTGAGTCTAAATGAGTGCTCAATTAAATCCATTTAATTGATGAAAACTTTTTTTTTTCTTTTTTTCTTTTTTTTTCTTTCCTCTCTTCTTCTTCTCCCTTCCCCCTCCCCTCTCCCTCCTGCTAGAACCAAGCAACCAAAACTTTTTTTTTTTTTGCTTTTTTCTCTCTCCCCCTCTTCTCCCGCTTTCCTCCCCACTCCCCCTCTCCCTCCCCCTCCCCCTCCCCCTCCCCCTCTCCCTCTACCCGATCTGGTCTCGAGAAGAGGGTGTAAACATATGCTAAATTTTCCTTATTATTATAAAACATGTAATTAAATAAAACGTCCAAAAAAAAGAGGTGGCTAGTGCCTTCTTTCTCTTCTCCCTCTCCATCTCCCTCTCCGGCGCCGACCGGCTGTTGAGGTGGTGGTTGTTTGAGGTGGAAGAAAAAAAGGGGAAGGGAAATTTTTTGTGTGTTTTGGGTATTTTAAAGTGTGTAATTTAAAATTTTTGAGAAGTTTTTTGAAATTATTGTAATTAAAGTTGTTAAAAAACTGGTAAGAGACAAACTGTGCTAAAAACTCAAGCCCTTAATTTTGTCAGCTTCCACATAGGCTGTAGCTTTCTTGGCTCAAAAGAGTGAATACTAAGTTCTTGCAAAGAATCAGATCTTGGGTTTTGAGGTTCTAGTGAGCTGCAACAGCCGAGGAATAAACAAGTACTTGTCTATTGCCAGGATAAATTGAACTTACTTTTCAGGTAATAATATGGGAGAGCATTTTTCGATTGAACATTATTAGCAGCTTTGGTAGTGAAGGTGAATTATTAAGCTTTGGAGTTTCTGAAGTAGGAAATGGCCAAATGACATGAAATAGAGTGAAAAAGGAACAAAGGAAGGAAGAAGACAAGTGAGTGGATTGTTCAAGAATATTGACAGAAAGTAGATAACGATTGCTGTTTCTGGCAAATGTCCTGATTTTGGTTGGTAACTAGTAAGTAGTTACCTTGATCAGATGCCAACTCTTTTGGTTGAAATTTGCTGAGGTTACTATCGGATTGAGGAATTTAACGAAAGATTTGAAATCCTCTTAAATTCCTCTAGGTTGTTTGGATTACTGAGAAAGTATTTGAATTTGTTGTTCTCCAATTAGTTTAGCTTTGACTGTCCAAGCAATAACCACTTCAGGACTTGATTTAGACCCTACTTCTTTACCATCTTGAGACCACTTACATAATTCTTGCAATTATTTTGCAACTATATATATAAGCCTAATCATGGCTCACAAGAGAACTAGTAGTGCTACTACACAGACAGCACTAGCATTAGTACCATGGCAGGCATGTCAATGGCCTCAAGTATTTTGAGAAGGTAAAGCACTTACCCATCGTTAAATAGTGATTGCATCTGATCATCTATGCTAAGTTTTACTTACAACCAATTCAACATGAAATTTCTTCTGCTCTCTGTTTTCTGTTATATTTTCTGGGGCTAGATATCTGCATATAGTGATAAAACTTGTATTTCTTGCTCCAGGCTTGAAGACAGGGTCGCTTTGGTCACTGGTGCAGCTAGTGGAATTGGCAAGTCCGCTGCTGGACTTTCTGCTAAACATGGAGCAGGAGTAGACATTGCTGACATTCGAGGTGATTTGGCTGATAAAAGTATGCCAAGATTTGGATCCTTCTTCAACTTCATTTATTCGTTGTGATGACTCTAGAATCTGATATACAAAATCCAAGTATGAGAACCTAGACATCATGTTCAACAATGCTGGTATAATCCGATTTTGAACGCATAATCAGTGTAAACCTTGCTGGCCTAATCCCTGCGGCAGCATAATAAATACAGCAAGTGTATGTTCTAGCATAGATAGTTCATTTACTGCAAGTGTATTTTCTGCTTGCGTCTAATTAGACGATAGACAAATGCTAGTCTCGAACAGTTTAAATATTTATATACATCTCCTAATAACCAGCAACCAAACAAAGTATCGACAACAAAGAAACAATAAACAAAAAGCTAACCTAGCAAAAGCCACCAAACACTCTTTAGACCAATTCTATTCTTTGCCAACTCTTCACGACAATTCAACTATCCAAAAAAAAAAAGTGATATTTAAATACTACAAATTCTAGGTAATTGAGTGCAAGATTTGAGTCTTAGATTGTATTTATAGAAAAATAAAGAAATAGAGAGCTTAGAAAATTTTGCAAGAAATTTTTTTTGTGCCAAGGTTCAACACTCATGATTAGTTGAAATTTACACGTAGTTGTTTACTCTAGATTTGTCTGCCATGAGGAATGTCGGCTCATAATATAAAAATAAAGGGTTAATTCCACTTTGTCCCCCCAAACTTTGGACGATTATCCACTTAAATCCCTAAACTTCAAAATGGGATACTTAAATCCCTAAACTTATAAATAGCTCCCACTTAAGTCCCTGAACTTATAAAATGGGACACTTAAATCCCTAAACCCTTATAAAATGGGACATTTCGACCACCAACGGCATTCAGGATTTGTTAACAATTTTCCTTAAGTAGGAGGTATTTATAAGTTTAGGGACTTAAGTGTCCCATTTTGAAGTTTAGGGATTTAAGTGGATAATCGTCCAAAGTTTGGGGGGACAAAGTGGAATTAACCCAAAAATAAATAAAGGGATAATTTGAGAAACCTCCTCTTAGATTTTTGACAATTGTGGCCACTTCCCCTAAAGTTTAAAAATTTACTCTTACCTCCCTTGATACTGTAAAAAGATTATGATAGCCATCACAAATTTTTATGGATTTTAAGTGAAAATGGGTTTAAAAGAGAAAAATAGAAATTCTTTTTATTAATAGTTCTTTATTTTAAAACTCTTAACGTCATCTAATCTAGTACATAATGCTTCATTCCCAATTTTTCTGACTAGATCTATTAATCAATTTACAAAAGGTCGACCAATTAATTAAGGAGGCATTTGTTACAATAATTATCCTCAAAAAATTGCTTAACCAAAAACAAAGTCCAAAATACCAAAAAAGAATGCTTTCAAAACAGGCTAATTTCTTAGAATATTTGTATTTAAAAAAAGTATCCACCAAATGCGCCTCTGACATTGGGTGTTTCTTGTTCTCAGCACGGCCGCATAATAAAAAATTCCACTGTCTGCAAAAAATTCAGTTGCGCAGCAGTGTCAGGTGCGGACGTGCCCAGTCAGCACGTCCGCACCTGAGCAAACAGACTGCTGGTCTGCGCAAATGTCAGGCGCGGACGTGCTGATTGGGCATGTCCGCGCCTGAGGAAACACACTGTTGGTCTGCGCATCTGTCAGGCGCGGACGTGCTGACTGGGCACGTCCGCGGCCGACAAAAAATCAATGCTGTCTGTTGTGTCAGTCGCGGACATTAACGCAAAAAATCAACGAAGATTGGTTTTTAGCGTTAGGTTTTGGGATTTTTGTGTTACGGTTTTTGCGTTAATGTTTTAGAATTAGGGTTTTAGGTTTTTAGCATTAGGGTTTTTGCGTTAAGGTTTTAGAATTAGGGTTTTAGATTTTAGGGTTTTGTGCGGGCAATATAATTGGATTTAAGTTATGAATTATGTGATTTTGTATGTTTCCTTCAAGACATACGAAGTTTATAATAAAAAATGACTAAATTTTAGTATTTCAAATTAAGAACAAAAGCCAACACTTATTTTAAATTTTAAATTTAATTACTTTAGTTTTGAGTTGGACTAACTCGTATATTTCATTTGGGCTTACATTCATTGTATTAAAGTCATGTAGGTAATTTCTGTTTGGATCAGACGCCTCATCCAAATATCCAAATTTGTTATGTTAAAGGTTGGGTTAAACAATGTGGACCATAATATTTATTTTTATTTTTCCTTTGTTTTTCTTTTAATATGTAGCTTTAGATATTTTATATGTTTTAGGCATTGTATAATTTTCTGAAAATTATACAATGTATTCTTATGTTCACTGATTTTGATCTAAGTCCATAATTTATATTTATAATTTGTCCCCTAACTTTTGCTTGGATAGTGCTAGGGTCTCAACATTTGCCAAAAATGGATAAATTTCTCATGTTTGGAGTTCTGGCCTTTCTTTATGATGTTAATGTGTATTTTTGTGAATTAATTCTGACTTTTAGGTATAATTAGGGGTTTTAGTAAATTTATTAAGTTTAGGATTTTAATTTAACAACTTCAGAAACTAGACTGAATAATCTTTTGTTTGTAGATTTGTTAATCACTTTGGTAGTCTAATTAACCTAAATTTGAGTAGATTATGAATAAAAGGTTAGTAAAAAAAAGTGATGTTTTAAGAATTTGCATTTGGCCCCTTAGATTTTTAAATACATGGTTTTACCCACAATTTTCTATTTTTAAGTTTAGCCCCCATGGATCTTTGTTGTCCTTATCAATAACATTGTTCTAAACTATTTAATCCGTCATTCGTGTTTGTAACTTTAATTTATTATTTGTTTTGCAACGTTAGTGGGTTTCTTTTTAATGACATCCGATCAAGTATTTAGGGTTACACTTTTGTATTTAGGGTTTAAGGTTTAAGTAATTAGGATTTAGGGAAAAATAAAATTAATCTAGATGAAATTATACATTTTAGAAAATTAACATTCATTAGATAACTACCTAACACAGCCATTATTTACACGTGATCAATGCTTAGGGCGCATGTTGCCTTTACTCTTCCCCTTACCCTTACCAACATTTTGCGGCGTTGTGGAAGGGCAGCAGAATCTCTTCGGTCGTCGTCTCTGACGCTCGCCAATAACGACACCAGGATGATTGGAATAATCACGAGATGATGGATCATCCCTGGAACCACTATCAGGGTCAACGTCATCCGTCTCTAACGCATCAGAAGTATCGCTGCTCTCAGAATCGTTCGTGGAACGATAGGTGACAAAATCTCCTGTCGATACATGACCGGATGCATAACTCGGCTGGTCGGTAGACGGGAAGACCGATGGCTGTCCGAGACTGTAATAATCTGGAAGCTCCAACGATGAAGAAGTGTCTCCCGTTCCACTGAGAAGAGTGAATATAGGATGTAATGCCGCATGGGAAGAAAAATCTCCTGTCATGGGGACATGCTCATACGGAGGTAATTGTGATGAAGAAGGAAATCGTGAATCAAATCCATACATGTCAGCAACTGGCGTCGGTGGTGCAGCAAATGGAGGAAATTGTTGCGACGGTGTTGCTTGTGCACCAATGGTCATCGACGCTGGCTGTGGAATAAACATGTCCCCAGATACATGATGCTGTGCAGCCATCCCCCGATCCACTCCCGGCACTGGTGAAGGTTCGAATGCGGTGAATTGCTGAATCGGAGGCGTGTGCGGATGACCAGTATCCATTCCCGTGACTTGAACGCTAGGTTCAACAACGGTCGATCCATCGTGCTGATCATGCCTCCTCTGTCTACCACGACCAGACGAATGTCCTGTATGAGATGGAACTCGTCGACCAGGTGTCTGGAATGAGACTTTGATGTCCTAGGATGCCCAGAATCGAATGGATCGGACTGTCCTACAACCATACGATCAAACCGTCTAAGGTACTGCATCGAACCATATGCACCATCCATGATGGTCCAGATACGTGGATGTGCTCTTTATGCGATATCATCAATATTCAAAACATCCTGTGTCTGCTGACCAATACGTTGCATAGCACCCATCTAGAACAAAAAAATGATCGCGCAGTTGTTAGGAATAATCAATATTGAGCACCTATGCTACAAAAATGGTTAGCATTTTTTTTTGGAAAAATCTCACTGCGGCCGGGCTGATTGGATACGGCCGCGGTACTCATCGACCAATAGATTCCCACGCTTTCAATAATTTACGTACTACTTTCAATTTTTCACGTGGCCTTGTCGGCCTTGGTCAGGCGCTTGACAGTCAAATGTCAGGCACCTGACGCCTTTTGACTATTAGGCGCCTGACGCTTTTTTTTTTCAAAAAACTGTCTGCAGCCGTGCCCAGTCAGCACGGCTGCAACAGGCTTTTTGACCCAGCTGACTGCTTTTTAAAAAAAAAAAAATTATTATGCGGCCGTGCTGACTCAGCACGGCCCGTATAGTTTCAGAAAACCAACCTGTCAGAGGTACATTTGGCGGATTGTTTTTTTTTAACGTATAATCTAAGAAATTAGCCTTCAAAACATGGCTTAAATTTTCGTACAAAAAAACCAACTTAAAATTTTCACCAAACAAATAATGATGATAGCTGACTTTTTAGCATTCAATTTGTTTACATATCAGAGTGGGTAATATTGGATATATATTGAAATTTTTTATTTATATCATCAATGTTACCAAGATGGATTTTCTATCGGGGGTTTCCATACATTTTCAAACTAGGTGAGCCATCCCGCGCAATGCGCGGGCGCCAGGTTGCTGTGTTTAAAAATCGGTGGAATATGGTTCTGTTAGCATTATTTTATTTTTTAAATTTTTTAATAAATTTTTTAAAGTTTTTTTATGCATTTATTATTTTCAAAATTTTAGGTATTTTTTTATCTGTAATTATATTTTCTTTAGCATTCTGTGTCATGGAAATATAGCTGCAAATAAAGGCCAGAACCTCCAGATGGAATGAGATCTTTAATGAAGTGATAAGTCTGTCCTTGAACTTTGAATGTGTAAATGCCATTAGTTCTTTTGCAGAGGGATTTATCATAATGCACTCCAAAAGAGGTGAAGCCAAACATGTTGTTGTACGTCCTGACATATGTTCTGAAAGAGGCAGCTTCATCAGAACGTCCAGTATACAATTCTATCAGAATATCTGGAAGTTTGTTTTGCTGGAGAACTACTTCACCCTCAGAACAACAGAAATTTGGTGTTTCAGAATGGAACTTTTTTGCTTCACAGTAACTGCAATGTGGTTTTGAAGGCAATATGTCTGGTTCATCGTTAATGAACTTCAATGCTCCAATTCCATCTGGATTTTTTGTCCCTACAATACATTCAATGTAATTGTAATTATTGAACAGAAGAGTAGAAGTTTAGAACAAAACTCTGGGTCTACAGTAAACTATGTTCAGAATACCTGTTGGTCTCTTAGTTCTCTTATGAACGGTCTGAGTTTTTTGCAGCATTGATTTTCTGTTGGCTGTACATTTGTTAAGAACACCTTGTGAACATCGAGAGGTAGATTGGTGGTATAGTGAATATTACAATAATAAAAGCTAGTAACAGAGGATGAGTCATACCTCCACTTTTGTTAGCAGTAGATCCTGAGAACTGTCGAGTAGTCTGATATCGTGTAACAAGTGATGAAAGTTCTATAAAGAGGTAGCCGTTGTCTCAGTTATAGTAAACAAACTTAATGTAATTTAATAGGAAACAACATGTATGACGATACTGAAATATCAAATACCTGCAACTTGTTCAATACTTTCTGGAAAGAAGGTGTAGCAACTCATACAGACAAATGAGTCAGCTGTTAATTTAAGATAAACAATAACTGGATGAGTATGAAGAAAGTGGTAGAGAGTCACATGTTGGAAAATAGATTTCTATGGTCAATACAACGCAGAAATATTCAATACAGAGTTAGTTAAAGTAGTTGCAGACCTGCAGTATATGGAATAGCATAATCTGAGCAGGTATGCTTCTGGTGGGTGCCTGAAGAACTACCTGCGAGTGAAGAAATTTAGAATAATACAATAGTATTCTGAAGCAACAGTTATGTTAATGATACTAATACTTGTTTAAAAATAACAGGGATCAAGACCTTGTTCATAAGTGGAAAAGCAGGAGACACCATTCTTCAATTTTGATGCACTGTCAGGTATAGAAACCTCATTGTTTACTAAGTAGACAGAAACACAGAGTTCAGGACACCAATCAAAAACGAACAAACAATTGTGACAGTTCCTCGTAGTAGTAAGTATAACCATTAGGCATGTACCATAATCATGCATGGTGGCATCTACCATTAGGCATCTATCAATTAATTGAGAGCCGTTATCAAGATATTGCAAGACAAATAGTCAGATAACTGTTGGAAAGCGTAGAAAAGAAATCTGTATGGAAATAGCTAAGGGTTAGAAGAGGTAGCTATGTTGACACAGCCATCAGCTCTCTGACCAAGTGTATTTGCATGAAGTTTTGCAGCTGCAATACACGGTAGACAAAAAGTCAGGGTTCATACAACAATATCAAAAAAAGGATGAATAAATGAAAAAGCTTACGGATAAATGAGAAACCGAAAATTGTGCACTGGATACGTACCATCAGCACAATTGTTGGAGGTAGCTGGTATAACAGAGCCTGAAGTATCTGATGGTTTGGAAATCTGCTGAGATTGTTCAGCAAGTGGCTTGGACAAGAGTTTGGTTAACTTTCTTCTGTGATACGCATCTCTATTTTTCCTTCAATGAGCCTCTTTTTGTTCTACCGAAAGAGCAGCAAATTTTTCTCTCTTTTTTCTATTCCTCTCTTTTTTTTTCTCACGAACATTCAGAGGATTATCAGGTCGATGTAACCTAGAGGAACTCATGTTGTCCGTATAACAATCGAGGAGATTCTTTTTAATATAATTACACAGTGAATGAAACAAACGCTTCTTAAGCGTAATAAGCAAAGAACACTGATAACAACAACAGGGAAGACGGTACAAACAAACTATGAACTAACAGGCATGTTAATAAACCTAGGAAAACAATACCTCCATTGATGGCTAAGGCAGAAAGCAGTGCAGCAAATTTGTTGAAGACCTGAATAAAAAGCAGTGCAGCAAATTTTTTGATAAACAAAGAAACCAGGGAGACCGAAGTTCAGAATATAAGATGATAACAGAGTAAGGAAAAGATTTCAATCGAATATCAAATATGAGATAATATAAAAATACCTTGTGTGTGGGTTTCTGCCTTCACAACAACTGAGAAGAAGGTTTACGTGCAACTGAGAAGTGAAGTTCGCAGCCGATTTTGCATGAACACTGTTTGCATCTTAGAAGTCAATGAAAGAAACGCGAAATTACAAATATAACCAAGCGGTGGCATGCAGTGGTGTAGAAAAGAGATAGTTTCCAGAACATATTGGTAAACAACAAAGGTTAATGGCCGACAATTAATAAAACCTGGCCATCAATTGTAAGCAAGGGTTGACCGATAAATAACACGTATGTTTTCCGAGGATGACAAGGAACATGTAATTGGATTGCTTTGCCTTACATATATATCCCCATATTTTATATATCTACGTACTTATTTAATTTTTAGTTAAACAGTAATTAAATTTTAGTTAAATTGTAGTTAAATTTGAGTTAAATTTTATATATAAAGAAAATAATATAAAGGATTAGGGGAACATGTGATTGAATTGTTTCATCTTACATATATCTCTATTTTATATGTATCTGTATATATATATCCATTTTATATACCTACGTACCTACTTAAATTTTAATTAAACAGTAATTGAATTTTAGTCAAATAGAGGATTAGGGGAACATGTGATTGAATTGTTTCATCTTACATATATCTCTATATATATGAATAGTTTCATCTTGCATATATCTCTATTTTATATATCTCTATATATCCTTACATATATATATATATGTAGATATACATATTATATTTTACCCATATATAATAAAAGATATATACATATATATATATCTGAATTTTGCACATAGCCTTTAAATTTTGCAGGGCATAATACCAGAAAAAAAGATATATTTACATATTATATTTTACACATATATAATAAAAGATATAGACATATATATTTGAATTTTGCACATAACCTTTAAATTTTGCAGGGCATAATATCAGAAAAAAAAAGAAGAAGATATGTAGCATATATACAGAATAGCTTCAGCATACACAATGGCTCTGTATACGTGTCTCTCAATTTCTTAAGAGTCGGGGCCCATAAGTGCCAGGAGCACAAAATACAATTGATTGGCAGCAATTAATGTCCACTGCAGTTGAACGCCGACCTCAAGGTACAAGAACTTTAGCAAGAGTTTCAGCACTCAAAAGTACAACACATGGAAGCAAAGTTGCACTTGAAAATAGCTCCACCGTAGAAACAGAAAGTGCTTCTTATGTATATGTAAGGATATTAGGGCAGTGGTTGCAAATTTGCAATTGTTAGAAACCTCAGGGAGATTTCTGAAATTATCCCAAAAATAAAATAGTAATTAAATTTCAATAATACAAACAATACCTCAGAAGCCTAGCAGGCATAATTCATGATTCCCTGCTAAGTTAACCCAAAATTAGTTTCCATCATCGTCATCAAACATCAAAATCATCATCCATTAGTAAACTCTCACTTTCCCAGTTTCACACCTCTTTCCCAGAATCCTATTACTGCTTACCATTTCTTGATTTTCTTCTCCCACTACTCTTTTTTGGGATTCTACTTCTGCTACCTTCACTACCAGTACAATCTACTATTACTGGGTCTTTCTTCAATTGCTCAGAGTCCAACCCAAAATTAACCAGAAGGAAAAAACGAAAAAAGGAGTGGTTTGAAAGAGCGCTTGATTTTTTTTCAGGACCCACATGGGAGAGGATTCCAATCCGTAAATTTTGTGTTTGTGGAGTTATCATCCGGTCTGATCTGTAAGTTCGTTCTTCTTTACAGTTTTTGGCTGCCCAAAAGGAAAAGGGCTAATTTATTCAGTAAAAGATTCTTACTTTAGCTATTTTAACTTCAATTCTATGCTTTCAGTTGAGGTTTTAAGATGGGGGTTTTATTGATGTACTTTTGTTGTGGTTCTTTCTCATTTAGGTGTTGTAGAGAAATAGTTATAAAGTTTGTTGCTTTATCAGTTAAATGTTTAGTTTTATGCACTAAACACTTGGATTACCTGTATAAACGGAGACCCGATTCTCATTGCTTGGCATTTTGGACTTTTAAAGTTGGGATTCGGGCAGAGTAGCATTGAAATTGAATTGCTTGGCATTGAATTTTGGCTTTTGAATTTTGGAGACCCTATTGAATTGTAGCCCTGAATTTCATGTAGACAAGGATTAGCTTTAGAGAGAATTCTTGTCTCTAAGGTTGTATGAGTGAAATGTGCATTTAAATTCCGTTTGTTTGTGTTTTGTGATGCATGTATAAGTTAGTTAGATTGTACTGGAGCTGGTTATTTGAAGATGTAAGTATGAGCCGTGCTTAAGATCTGAATGTGTACAGGGATTATAGGAGGAGAGAGTAAAGATGTCAAGACCAATGTTGCTTGTGTTTCTGTTGCTTATTTTGATAATTACATCCCAATTTGAATGGAGAGAACAAGTAAAGAGTGAGGTTGAGTTGAGTCCAAATATATCGCAGAAGCAGCAGCAGATTTCAAAAAGGGAAGAAGCTGTAAAAGAGAAGGTAATGGATATCTCTTTTTGCTATTTCTGGTGTGCTGTTTTTGATCATTGAGGAGCTACTTCAATTTGCTCTTGTTTGGACTTTTTGTTTGTTGCTCTCATAGTCATAGTTACGTTATCCACCGGTTAGTGAATTCTCGGTGTGGTGTTCATGATTCCTTTGTATTTTTTTTGAACTTCAACACAATGGGATTTCCCTTTTTTTAACTATGCAGAAATTCTATTGTCAAAAGTTGAGATTTTCATTTTCTGAATCACAACGTTAAGGAATGTTTGACGTGTCCTTCGGTAAGAATCACCAATACTGAACCAAAAATGTTTGTATTAGATTATGAAGTACAATTTGGATACTGGAATTGCTCAGGAAGACATTGAGTTACACTGTACTATGTACCTATTTGGGCAAATATATCTTAAAGAGTGTGATTTACTTCTGGTGGAAAGATGATGCAGGTGCCTTGGTTAATCGGTAGGATATCTGCATTGGGAATCTGTCTCTAAATTTCCAACCAAACAATTGTCTAGGCTGTGGTTTGGAGAACTGGGAGAAGAAGAGAGGTCTATGTTAAATAGTTTTCCACTCAGCTGCATCATATGTTTGGGTTGTTGAAAGCATTGCAGTAAGAATTTCTCTGCTGACATTATTAATCACCAGTCTATTGCTTAAACAAATTGTTGATAGTCATAAGCTTGTACTTGTGGAGATCCTTGGTGGAAATATTTATATTGGGGTCATAAGCACCTTACTTTTATCTTCAAAACCAGCTTCCTGGCTATGGCCTCTTTTCTTGCGCGTTGTCAAACCTCAATTTAAAAGTCCAAATTTAAGATTGAAATTTGGCGCATACCTGCAATATTGATGATCATGTGGTGCCCCTTGGTTATCTGATATTTTCTACATTAGCGTGCAGTGGTGCATTGTTAATTTCTGTGCATGTCTAGAAGAACATGTTGTATACTCCTTCTAAGTTTGGTATCTTTAGGTTAAAGATAAGTTGATTTGTTGTATTACAGCTTTCCTTTATTCTAAGTTCCCTTTTGGCAGGTGGTGCTTCTAGGTAGTATTTTTAGTTTGAGAAAAAGTACCCTTAAAAGGTGTCCTGTCACATTTTGTAAATACTTCTGGAATTGGTTGTACTTGTTTTAAAGCTTAAATTCGGACCTTTTAGATTTTAAGAGCATTTCACCAGAAGTCACTGTACTCCCAAACAGGCACTTAGTATCTCAAGATGTGCCCCTCATTGGAATTGTGGGATGACTATTTTACCTGTAAATGTGGTGCTCAAAGTGCAAAAACGTAAGACCTATACTGAAAGATGGAATCTTTTTGGTTGACAAAAGGAGTATGTTAAACTTCACTGTTTTTGCTGAGTTTTCCTAGCTTTTCACAGTTTCAGCTCTTTCACTTCCTGTAGCACCACCTAAATTTTCATATAATAGGTGGCCCCAATTACATAAACAACAGCTAAATTTTTGTACTTTTCTCAAATCAAGAGGAAGTGACTCTGCTGGTCGCTGCTGTTGTTAGATATTCAATGTGAGGGAGTTTTCTGTGTTGTCCCCATTAGGATGTCAGGTTATCACCTTCTCCTTTAAGTTCAAAAATTGTGCAGCTATAGTCCACTGCCTCCACTTTGAAGTTCTCTGGCTTCCTGAAATGGTTTTGATGCTATACTCATCCAACAAACTACTGTAATATAAGCAACCAAATTTACTGGCAAACCCAATGCATCTTTCAGAGCCCTGTCCCCTTGCCACCTGCCATATATGAAGCCTGCCTCTTTTCATCACCCACTGACATGGAAGCTGGTTTCCAATGCTATACTAATCTTTGGACAATGTCTTTTTTCTCTTTTGTTGGAGGTTGGGATTGTTTCAGCGATATTCTGCTCATTGATGATGTTGTTTATGGGATTTTGAATGTTGGTCTTTTAAAAGGGCTTAGGTTTCTTTACATAATTGCTGTAGCATCACTTGTATCAGCCATTTATCTTGATTTACTCTATCCAGTTCATATAGAATGTCTTAGTTTAACGCACAATAGCATTTTGTGGATTATCCTGAAGACAAAAATAAACATCTCACATGATATTGTATCAGGATAATTATTAACTTGCATTTGGTTCTATAGAGCTACTACAGTTGATGATACCACCAAATGTTGATGGCTGAAGACTGCGCTTAGTCAAATATTGATTGATATAAAACAACCAGTAGTACTACTCCAGTCACAGAATAAAAATTTCTATTTTGGGAGAGGGGGAGGGAGTACTAGTCGCATGTTTCCTACAGTTTTGAGTGTTTATGGTCTTCGGTGAATCACGAATTTGATTATTGGTTATGCATTTTTTTCTCATGGACATGGTGTTTGATTTAGTTTAATCTTCTTTTACTTCTATACATCAGCGATCCCCTGGTGTTTATGATTTTTATGTGTTGTCCATTTGATTCTGCCTTTATTATTGACAAAGGTCATATACTGTCTTTCGAACATACCAAATGAGATCTATCGCGAGAGTTACTACAATTTTGTGTGTATACAATGTACATTTCAAAAAATTGTTTCTTGTAACAGATGCCATTGCTTAATGCAGATTATCTTATCTCAGGAGAAGAGCATTCAGAAACTTAATGAGCTTGTGAGAAGTCTTAGGGAACAACTGCGACAGTGCACGAGTACTAATGAGACTACAAATGGCAGTCTAAGTTCATTGAATGAGAATGTTATTGAATTTGACTGACACACGATTCTGGAGGATTAGGCACTGGCTTCTGAAGAATATCAGCATGTATTATTTGTGCAATAGTTATTGAAATCTGTTTCTGTTTCCCCACTAATTTTTACACTTGCAAACTCTGTCATGATAATCAAACATGTGGTCTCATCTCTAACTGTTCTTTGTTGATAATTGCAGTAGGTCATTAGCTATTTAAGTGTAATGGATTGCACCATCAAGATGGCATCATCTTTGTCCTTGCGAAATTTCCTATTCGCTTTGACAGCAAACCCTGAATCATCAGAACAAATTAGGTACTTTAGAATGCACGAACATGAGATCGGTGATTCTTTCAAGACTGTTGGATGCATCACTCTTGTTTTGTGGGCAAATTAGGAAGTTATGTTTTGTAATTGCTACATGAGGATGGAATGTGAGAGGAAGAACTTCAAATTCCTCATGGTCTCCTTTGAAATCTGGCAATTCTTTCCCATTTCCCGGGTGCTGGGGTGCAGCCCTTTCAACTGTCCTCAATCTTTTTAAGTTCTGATCAACTTGAAACTGTTGTCTGCAGCCACTAACTTCATTTTTGCAGCACTAAATTAGGAAAAATTGAGAGGGAGTAAAGCATGTGATATTAGATTCATCAATTTTATTTGTTATATCAACAGTTCTTGATCTGCGGACCCTTTCGTTTATATTCTAAAGAAATATCCAATTTTGGTATATCTGAAGACTAATGCCTATCTTCTAGTAGTTCAGCAGGTATTTTGGATCAAAATATCACCAAGTACAAACAGTCCAAAATTTGATGATCATAAGGTTACTGACCCTGTCCCCATAGACAATAATGTTCTTGCCTACTTTCTTATCCTATCTTTCGTTCTCTTAATATGTCACGTCCGCTCCCCTTGAAA
>NC_040035.1:40449702-40521080 GCF_003713205.1 Coffea eugenioides | reverse complement strand
AGGTCAGTGTTCAAGTTATTCAAAACTCAATACTTTGAACGGTGGGATGGCTGCCACACAATTTGTCCTAATCTTCCGGGCCCCAACTACAAAATCCAGGCACTGAATTGTAGTTTTGTATTAATATCTCCAACTGACAAAAAAATTTAATTGATATGACCAAATATCAATTAATTAAATTGCTCAACTATCTATCTTGATTAAATCACTTTTGAGGCTGATTGATGTGATTTGGTCGTCCTCTTTTCTTTGAACAAATTGAATATCCATTTTATTTTGTTAAATCACTCGAGGCTAATGTCCCAAATTGAACATCCATCTTAATAACAGATCGAGAGTTACTGATAATGTTGTAGAAAAAAAAATGAGAATCAATAATCAAATTTTAATGTCCCAAATTCAAGTCTTATAATTTAAGAAGGTGAATTAGGCAAAGTTCGAAACTAATCGATGCCATCTCGAGACAAAATTATGAAAACAACACAAAAAAAAAGGAGCAAAAATATTGGTATATGCACAGGAGCGATAATGCTATGCAGTAGTGGAATTTAAATACTTGGTTTTCTTTTCTTTTTCTCCCAACACATTACCCAAATTTTCTTCCAAGATAAAGTGTTCAAAAATAAAATTTAAAAAATGAAGTGAAAGCGCGTCTATAATTTAAAGGCCCAAAGTAGAATTTAGCCAAAAACCAACACATGCAGTAATGGAACTTGGATATATACGAGATTTTATTTTTTTATTTTTTGCAAACACATGACCCCAATTTTTCTTTATCCTGTTTTTATGCTTTTAGCTGCCCCGAAAAAGGCCCTTTCGAGCATGTCTTATAACACAAACAGTACAATTGAATAATGTAGAACATGCAATGAACAAAATTTGCTATGAAACTCGTACAAGGCAAGAAGTCCCACGTTGAAGAAATAGTGTCACATTTGCCAGAAATGTTAATGCTAGAGACGTAGTGTGGTTCACACTTACCAAAAACAAGCCATCACCTTGTCCATGAACGTCGCTTACATGGTTCTTTATATGGAAAAATGACAAAGCTGTTCGTTCTTGAAAAGTCATGTCATGTTTAGTAATAATACATTACAACATGCATTGTGGTTGCATAGTTCTTCATATGACAAGGAATAGCAACTAATGTAACGAAGAAGCATTAAACACAAAGAAAGCATCATGATAAGAATTAGGGTCTCTCTAATGGTTACCCGTTAAGATATATTTTAAATATCATATTTTTGAAAATATAAGATTAATTAAAAAAAAAGTAAATAAATATAAAGGAGAGTAGGTAAGAATGAAGAGGAAACGTATATAAATGCAAGGATAGATAGTAATTGTTTGTGTGCGTATATACATTGTCGGTTATATAAATTTTAAATGTGTGAACGAGTGTCCATTGATTACTTGTTAGAAAAACCTTAAAAGTTGTTGCAAGATAGCATGAAAGTTTCAATTCGCGTTTGGATTGCATTTTAAATTGTAGATAACTTCATAATTATTTGTTCGTTTTGGCTTTTACATTTGAAAATGGAAATACTTTTAGTGTAACCATTACAAGCCAATTAACTTCTAAGATTACCATTTTAGAAACCCTGCAATTAATGCACTTTTCTTGTTACTTTAACCTAAAGGTAAAGATCGTATTCTTGTATAAGCCTGATCATGAGGGAAACGTTATCTTTCTTGTTTTAGATAAAGTGTTTAATGTTCACAACGCCTGTATTCTCTATCTTAATATAAGCATCAACTTGAACTAGAAAAGTAATGGCAATAACTTACTTGGGTAAGGAAGTTAAAAGGGTAGGGGAGCAAGTTTATTCATAAAAACAGTAATACTTTTTTTCCCTTTGTTGCTCCAAACAAAGATTAACTTTTTTTTTTTGGGTAATAAATGAAATTAAAGAAATAATGTCGTTCATTCTTGATGTGACACACGCACTAGGATGCAATATTATACAAAACATTCACCCAAAATTTTTTACACTTTTTTATCTTTATTATAATTATCGAAATCATTGTGTTCTAGTGACCTTGGACAAAAATCTGTAGTTGAAACTATTCGCTGGACAGGAATTGAATGAGTAAAGATCCAAACCATTTTACTTGTTCCAATCAGAAAAATGGTCAATGCATAAATCATTCATCAATGTTGTACCCTCAAAAATGATAAAGTTTCCTTGACTTGCAATGAGAAATAACATGATTTGAACCCCCAGCTGTGAGCACACTGGTCCTGCTTTCTGCAAGGTTTTGGCGTGATCAGCTGAGAAGAAGCGAAAAACAAAAAGGTTTCATCAGTTAGTGGCCAGCATAAACATGGCACCCAAAAATCTTAAGGCCTAGATTTTGTTTTGAGGACTTTCAAGTAAAAAGGAGTCGCTGGCCAGACAAGTAAGTGCAAAGTATAGCACCATTATATACTCAAAATTCCAGCTAAAACAAAGGAATAATCCTTTCTATGCTAGTGGTTTACACACAAGCTATGGAGTATGTCAATCAAATGTGTAAAAATGCAAATTCAAATTGAGATTACTTATCATTCGTTTAAATTAAAACCTATTACTGATTATTTTTAGTCTGGGAGAGATTCCAAGTCTTACAAGCTGGATAGTCGAATTAATTAATCCACAGATAACTCGTCCTCTCTAATTTGTGTGCAATCAATTTACCCCAAGTCAAGCCATTGGCATTTAGCCGTAGGAGATGTCAAAGTGGAACGTAAAATGAGAAAAATGGGATCTGCAGTCGGGGAAAAAATAACCCATTTGATTGAACACGCTACCAAAAAGATCATTTCGAGCTCTAGGCTTTTTATTAGTAAATTTCATTTAGTTCAAGGAACAAGACAAATAGAAAAACCCAATTCGATTGATAATATATCTATGATAATCTCCATTTGTGGTGGAATTTATTCCCTATAATCTTAATTCATAAGTATTCATCATCAAAATAAAAGTGTATATGAGTGTCGTTAAGTCTAATCTCCTTTTACCTACAACGGTCATTTTATTTCTCTCTTATTTAGGGAGAAATTCTATAACCTTCCAGGAAAAAAAATTTAAGAATCGAATCAAGAATCCCATGGTTATCTAGTCATATCTCTACTAGCAATGGTTTGCATTTTGGAAACGGGTGTTGGAGCCATCGAATTTTTTCAACTACTAGACCAACTCAAAATGTTGGACAAACGGGTATATTGTGTATATCGGCACAAGTACTATACACGCAAGGAATAAGCGAGAATCAGATTTAACGGACCATTCTTTAATTTGTTACTACTTAAAAGTTCTTTGAAGGGCATATGGAGGGTAGCCAGTTTTAGGGCCAACTTGGAAGAGATAATGCTCTTCTGAGTGGAGTCCAACGTTTTGTCAAGAATCAGAAAATGACATTGCAGGGCAATGGGCTTCAAAACATGGGCTCCAATAGATTTCCAATTTGTGGTTGCTATCGAAGTTAACTTAACGTAATGGTTTTTTTTTTTTGAGGAACTTAACGTAATGCTCAAAAATAATTTGTTGTTATTGTTCCGAAAATGTAGTTCAGTTTGTAGAAACATTAGTTAGGTATACATTCATTCTCTAATTCGACTGTCTAGCTCTTGTGGTTTTTGTGAAGCCCCACATGTATATATCATTGAGCATTGGCAATTTTTTTAAGATATTAATTTTATTGTTGACAGCAAAAAAAATTAAGGGATAATTTCAGAAACCTGCCCTGAGGTTTCTAATAATTTCACTTGGCTCCCTTAAGGTTTCAAAAATTATACTTACCTCCCTTACCCGTTTAAAATGACAATATTAACCTTAATATTTCAATAAAACTCCCTAGTTGCCATGTTTATACAAAGGATGGATTTTATAATTTTTTTCCTTTTTCCTTCTTATTCATTTCTCTAATATTTCATTAGAATTATGCAAGAACTATTAATGGTATTCCTAATATCTATCTAGATCAAACGTTAAACGAGTAATTTTTTTGATAACTTTTAATATCATCCAATTTTTAGTAGCTCTTTTTTTGGTATCAAAATCAAGAATAATTAAAAACAAATGGCCCTAAATCACTACCAAACCATGGTAGTTCCATCACTAAAATAGTCCATAAAATTTTATTTAAAAAAATAGTCCATAAACTTTTATTTAAAAAAAAAAGATAGCACTTTTTTCTTTATATTAAAAAGAATCTATATCCCTAATAAAGCACTATAAACAATAGCCTATTATATCAAAAGATTTATTGTTATAGTTGATTATCAATTAACAAATATTGGCATGAAAAACTTGAGACTCTTTTTCTTTTATAATTGTGCCAAATATTTTACAATTGTTTAGAAGAATAAATCAAACTTTATAAGATAAGGGCATTTTAGGGTATTCATTAAATTTTTGACCCCATTTTAAGGTTTGGTTACCAAAGTGTCAAATCAAGAGAGGTAAGTGTAATTTTAAAACTTCAAGGGAACTAAGTGAAATAGTAAAAAATCCCAGGGGAGGTTTTCGAAATTATCCCAAAAATTAATTATGTTAATGGCATAATTTCTGAAGTGTTACTAAAGTGGAATTAAACAATATTATTAGAAACTTTATCTTATGTTTGTTAGCATTCAAGATAATTACAACATAAATTGGTTAGGAATAATTAAGTGCAAGTGATTAGTATGAACTGATGAGGAGACAAGTTTATATTTTTTATTCTTGAGTTTGTTACATTATTAGTAGTAAGAATATATTGAGAAGTTAAAGAGACTCGGTCTCTTTGTTACATATATTTATTAAAGCCTTAAAAGTTAGAACATTAATAAACTTTAAGGTATTATATTTATTCTTGACGTTGTTCCAGCATTTTTCTGCTCAATTGTTGTCTAGTTTTGGCTGCAAAAATCAGGATGTGGTAGCTAAATGTACATATGATGGGCAATGGAGGTAGCCCGGAGAATGACTAGAGAGGTAAAAATACTACAACAGTCTACACCTGCAATTTTTTGTGCCTATGCCAGAGCACGATGATCAAATTGTGTGGCTTGCAAATTCTTCAGGGATGTTTACTGTAAAGGACGCTATGAAAACATTCCAGCCCCGGGGTGCTGCTGTACAGTGGTATAGTTTAGTATGCAGCCAAAACAAGAAATTGAATTCGGTTACCTGCTAGGATTTTCATATTTCGGTTTCCAATTTTTTTTTTTAAAAAAAATTGAAACAAGAAATTCATGCTAAAATATGTGTACAAGTACAACAAAATACATATCCATCGATACAGTCTGTTTCTCAAAAAAAAAAAAAGTGAAATTATTATTTTTTTTTTCCAAGCAAACTGAAAAATAGATAAATCCAGAAAGGGAATTAATCATTAAGACATCACTAATCTATTTTATGTTTGAAATTATTTATCCCTATAATAATCCATGTATATATTTTCCTCTACTTAATTGGGAAATAGAAGTCCAAAACTAGTTGAATACAGTTACATATGATTTGACTAAGTATATCATCTTTTGCCTCTCATCATTCAAGATGACAGCACTCAGAAAAATGGCCCTTGTCTTGTTTGTTTCGCTCCTGCTATCTGTAACTACTTCCCAAGATCCTAATCAGAGAACAGTCAGCTATGGTGCTCTTCAAGACGATCGCATTTTTTGTGGACGTGGGATTCATCAATCAAACTGCAAACCAAAAGCAACTTCAGGGATTCCCTACAGCAGAGGTTGCAATGCCATTACACGCTGCAGAAGTGGTGCAATCGGAGGGGCTACTTAGGTACAGTTGCTGGAAAGGATATCAGGCCTTATAATAATTGTTAGTATATCAAATAAGTTATTGTGGTGTAAATGGACCTTTCAACCATTTTTATGTCAGAAATTTATTTCTCTTAACGATCTTGGAAGGAAAATGTTTGCATGCACCACATAAAGAATTGTCTTGTAGATATGGTTGAAGTTTGAACCAAACTATTTGACATGTGCGATAACAAAAAAAAGTAAGCATTATATATATATATATATATATATATATATATACTCATCAAAAAAAATTTCTTTAATTTTTGTGGGAGGAAATTGATTAATGAAACTTAACTTGAAAGGATTTTACTATTTATTGACTATGAAATTCTCGACTCAATAGTGTTAATATGTATAATGATGTATACAGAACAGCAAGTATTCAAACTTGATTTGAGTTTGATTTGATAAAAACTTGTATAAGTTTGAGTTGCTAAAGACTCATTTATGAGTTCAATTTAATTCTTATATTTATTATGGAATCATATTAAACTTGAAAAGTTGTGCTCTTTTAAATTTGGATTAATCTTTTCTACATTGTCAGTATATACATTGACGGAGTTGGATGGATGCAATATCATCTGAATTTAAAATAGAACTAGAATAAGTACGAGAACCTATATGATTCTTTCTATAATACACACATATTATTACCCCTTTTAATTGGTGCCCTATTGCTTCTTATCAAAAGTAAAATTAGGCAAATTTTTTTTTAGATTGTCAAGCAAATGGTGGCTCATCTAGGTTACGACTTTAGACGAACATACACTAGCTGTAGCTACTAGCTGTATTGGATATTCCATCAAGAAAATTTTGGTATCAAGATTTCAACTTTACGAGCTAACAATGGGTATGACCAATTGGTGGTCATTGGTGGGTGCCGCGTTCAGAGTGAGTGCGTTGTGAGTAGCGCGTGAAAAGTGATGGAGTTTTACAAATATCCCCTGAATACTTTTAAATGCACGAAAGATATTTGCAAAAATTCTATAATAAACTACAGTAAATTTTTACATTAAAAGAAGGGCAAATTCCACTTAACCCTCCTGTGATTTAGCATTTTTTTACATAACTCCCCTATAATTTCAAAAACTATACATAACTCTCTCATGGTTTGGATTAAGGTGTCAAAGTAATGGAAATGATCATTCATAACGGAGTCACCTAAAATGTCAAAAACACCCTTATATAAAGTTAAAAATTATTTATTAACCAAGGGGGTCTATGTGTATATTTTGAAAATCATAAGGGAGTTATATGGTAAAACATAAAAATTATATGGAGTTAGTGTGTCATGTATTTATAAAGGTAATTTCGACATCTTTAAAAGTTCCGCTACGAATGACTATTTTCGTCATTTTGATACTTTAATCCAAATCATGAGGGGATTATGTATAACTTTTAAAATCATAGGGAAGTTACATAAAAAAAATAAAAAATAAAAACATTGAATCACATGCAACAAAATGCGTTATTTCTAAGGTCATTGTCATTCCTCAAGACTGCCTTTGGACCAATGTTTTGAAAATCGGACCGGACCGGCCGGTTCGATCGGTTGAACCGCGAACCAGCCATGGTACCGGTCCGGTTCAATGCCATAGTTGATTTTGTCAGAAAACAGGTCAAGAATCGGTCGAACTGTAAAAACCGCCATTGAACTAATGTATTAACCATTGCACCATCACATCTTATTAGTTTTTTTTGATAATTTATTTATATAAAGCAAACACTCATATTTCTTTTTTCTATTTTTCTTACAAAATCTCATCCTCTCATGGCTCTTTCTTTTTAATTTTCAACTCTCTCTCTCTCTCTCTATCCTCTTTTCTTTTGTCACTCCCTTTTTAATCAAACCTCTTTATTTTTAATTTATTGATGTTTTCTTCCATCTTTTAATTTTGTTTTTGTCCATTAAATTGAAAAAAGTTAAAAAAGGATTATTTTTTTAACCCAAATTATTTAATGCCACAACCACTCACTTTTATCTCATTTTTTGTTTCTTATCAAGTTTACATTTCTATTTTTGATTTTCTTGACTTCCTTCGAACTCCAAACTTCCTTTTTTAAATTGCAACCTCTAAATCCCAAAACGTAAATTAAAATTTAAGTTCACAATATCTAATTCTCATAGACGTGAATTTTGTATAATTTCAAAATATTGTGATATTTTTGAGTTGGATTTAGATATAATTGAAATTGAGATGAAATTTATTTGTTTTAACTTATAATTTAAAAAATTTATTTTTAAAAATCCAAGTTATTAAAAAATAGTAAACTTTTCATCATATAAAGTATTAAATTAGTCCATTACATATCTTATTTTGTACATATATATTTATATAAATTATTTTTAAAAAAATTCATTGAACCGAGGTTAAACCGGTCCGACCGGTTGAATCTCGACCCTTTCACTTCACCGGTTCAATTAACGGTCCGATTTTTAAAACATTGCTTTGGACTTAAGGGGCATCACTTATTTGATCAATACTTAAAGCTCACAGGACAAAGCCACCTTGCCGGATCAACCTGGTTATAACTGGAGAACCTTAATTCCTTGAGAAGGTCGAATATACAACTTAAATCTCTCACCATCTCCTTTCTTAGTTCCAACCTGTTTCCATCTACGTCATTGAATAAGGCTAGTAATAGAATGACCAGTTTCTCTCACCATCTCATTGAGTATTATATTTTAATCTGATGAATGAAATTTTATTTGACTGAATTAAAATCCTACTTGACTGGTAGAGCTTGACTATAACTAATACATGTTCATAAGAACTGAGAGTTTTGAAGTGCCTTTTTGAATTGATTTAAACATAATACATGTTCATAAGACTTGACTAACTAAAGTAATACACCTTGTTACGAATCTCTCCATCAATAATTACAAAATGAAGAGATGATATCTTTATCAAGAATAATAAATCTATGTGAAGAGGTAATGGCTAAGGTAGTATATTCTTTACCTTTTTAAATCTCTTCAATAGGTATAATAATGTACCATTTCATTGTATAGACTCAACTAATTAATAACTAAGGAGGTATATATACATGTGATTCAAGTGATGAGGAAATAATTATGCTTGCTTAAAAACCAAAAACAGGTATACATATATACTAATACAGTCCAATTTTCTTGTCCTAAAATCATTGGTGATTCATATATTCTAACACACATATTCTTTTATTCTTGAAGCTCCTGTTAGTGAAATAATAAAAGATATAGGCTGATACACAATAGAGAAAAATAAATACAACCCAGAAAGAAAGAAATGATCGAAAATAACAATAATAACAATCCGAGGCTTGTGAGCACAATTTCCTTAAAACAGATTCGCCCCCTCCAGGTAGAGTGCTTGAGGTTGAGTAGGCGTCTGTCTCCCAGGATACAATGGATTAAAGGTGAATATGTCAGCACCAAACGTTCTTCACCCCAGCGAACTCGAACTAGAGCAATATGGAACACTATAAAAGATGCAGATGCAAGAAGGAAAAAGAGAGAGAGCGCGCTAGCTTTTGAAACAAAAGAGATATTTATAGATGCTGGCCAAGGGTGACTGTTAGAAATTGGCAACAAGTGTTAAATTCCAGATAATTATCTTCACGTTTATCAAAGGACTACATTCATGTACATACATGTATCTCAATAAGATAACCCCAAATGAATCTTATCCAAAATCATGTATCAATAATTAATACACATGAATCCTATCCAAAAATCATGTATTAATAATTAATATACATGAATCCTATATACATGAATGAATGATAGATAATTATCCTGGATTCTTTCAAGAGTGCCATTATGAGAACAATTTTCTCATTCACTCTACAATGAATATAGCCATTTTTCCAACAATCCCCCACATGAATGGAAAAATTGTTTTGATTTGACTCTACAGTAGTGTTCCACGACTGAAACCTGCATAAGATAGGTTGGTGTTACCCTTTGAACCTTCTCTTGTGAAATATACTTACTTTACTAGCAATCTAGTAGACATGATGTCTTTGAACTGTCCCGCTTTTTAGTGTAAATGAACCATATATTTCACACAGGAATCATGCTCCATTTGTTCAGTTCTCATAGTTATGTTCGTTTTGGCCATGAACATCAACCTGGTTCAGCAAGAGTTTTTTAAGAATTGAGCCCTAAACAATTCTCTTTTCAAGCGGCCCCACTTCACTCTCACATAGGTGATTTACTTAAGTCTTCAGTAATTAATTACTTCACTTAAGAATCATTAAAGCACACCATCGTGCTATCCTTAATTCTCCTTTGCGTCATTGTTTCATTATGGAATGGGTCTAGGGATATCCCCTACAATGACTATGCTAAGTCCTTATAATTAGGTTGTCCCTTTGAACCTAGATCTTGGGATCTCCAGTCAGCTAGGTTGGGTTTCCTTTATAACACTTAGCCTTCCATGGGCTTTAGTCTCATTCCCTTTGCCATTTTTGCAACCAACTCTCTATTCAATCCTTTGGTTAGCGGATCCGCTATGTTATCCTTTGATTTCACATAATCAATAGAGATAACTCCTGTTGAGAGTAGTTGTCTAATGGTATTATGCCTACGACGTATATGTCTAGATTTACCATTATATATGTTATTCTGTGCTCTTTCAATTGCTGATTGACTATCACAGTGAATACATATTGGTGGCACAGGTTTTTCCCATTTTGGAATGTCTTCAAGGAAATGGTGAAGCCATTCAGCTTCTTCTCTGCATTTGTCCAAGGCAATGAACTCAGATTCCATTGTAGATCTAGCTATAATAGTTTGTTTAGAAGACTTCCAAGATACTACCCCACTGGCAAGTGTGAACACATATCCACTTGTGAATTTTGAATCCTTTATATCAGATATCCAATTTGCATCAGCGTACCCTTCTAAAACAGCAGGGTATCTAGTGTAATGCAGTCCATAGTTCCGAGTGTACCATAGGTATTTAAGTACCCTTAAAATTGCTTTCCAATGATCAGCACTCGGATTGCTTGTAAATCTGCTCAATTTGCTTACTGCATATGCAATGTCAGGTCTAGTACAACTCATTAAATACATTAGACTGCCAATGATTCTTGAGTATTCTACTTGAGAAATACTCTCTCATCTATTCTTAGATAGATGGAAACTATTGTCTAATGGAGTTCTTGCAATTCCAGAATCATCCTTATTGAATTTTTCTAGAATCTTGTCCACATAATGAGTTTGACTCAAGACCAACCCGTCTGATATTCTTGTAATTTTAACTCCTAAAATTACATCAGCAAGCCCCATATCTTTCATGTCAAATTTTGAATTCAACATATCCTTGGTAGACTTGACCATTTTGTCATTACTACCAACAATAAGTATGTCATCTACATAAAGACATAAGATGACATAGCCATTGTCTGTTTCTTTAGTGTAGACACATTTGTCACACTCATTTATTCTGTATCCATTAGTTATCATTGCATTGTCGAACTTTTCATGCCATTTCTTTGGCGCTTGTTTTAGTCCATACAATGATTTGACTAATTTACAAACTTTATTTCTTGCTCCCGGAGTTATGAAACCCTCAGGTTGCTCCATGTAGATTTCTTCATCTAAATCACCATTTAAGAAAGCCGTCTTTACATTCATTTGATGTATCTCCAGATTTCTCAATGCAGCGATAGCAAGAATCATTCTGATAGAATTTATTCTCGTAACAGGAGAATAAGTATCAAAATAATCCAAACCTTCTTGTTGCTTGTATCCTTTGATTACAAGTCTGGCTTTGTACTTATCGACAGAGCCATCAGGTTTCATTTTCCTTTTAAAGATCCATTTGGAGCCTAAAGGTCTACAGCCAGGAGGAAGATCCACTAACTCCCATGTATGATTCTGTAAAATAGAATCAACCTCACTTTTTATTGCTTCTTTCCACAAAAATCCTTCAGAAGAACTTACAGCTTCTGTATAGGTTTGTGGTTCCTTTTCTAATAGAAAAGTTGTGAAATCATCTCCAAATGATTTTTCCACTCTAGCCCTTTTGCTACGTCTCGGTTCATCTTGTTGAGTCAAGTCATGATCATGATTTTCTTGATTCATAACTTCATGTGTTCGTTTTGATGAACTTGATGCACCATTCGATTTACAAGGAAACACATCTTCAAAGAATGAAACATTTCTTGATTCCATTATCGTATTTTTGTGTATATCCAAAATTTCTGAATTATACACAAGAAATCGATAAGCAGCACTATTATGTGCATAGCCTATAAAGATACAGTCCACAGTTCTAGGACCTATCTTTGTTCTCTTTAGTGCTGGAATAGCCACTTTTGCAAGACACCCCCACACTTTCAAGTATTTGTAGGATGGTCTCCTACCTTTCCATAACTCATAAGGAGCTTTATCTTATTTTTTTCGGGGTACCCTACTTAAAAGGTAATTGCTTGACAAAATAGCTTCACCCCACATATTTTGAGGTAATCCTGAACTTATTAACATCGCATTCATCATTTCCTTTAGTGTGCGATTTTTCCGTTCAGCAACATCATTCGATTGTGGTGAGTAAGGTGCAGTTACTTCATGAACAATTCCATATTTTGCACAGTCATCACCAATAGGTGTTTCATATTCACCACCTCTATCACTTCTTAACCTTTTAATTCTCCGGTTAAGTTGATTTTCAACTTCATTCTTGTAAAGAATGAATTTTTCCAAAGCTTCATCTTTACTTTTGAGCAAATACACATAACAGTATTTTGTGCAATCATCAATGAAAGTGATAAAATATTTATTACCACCTCTTGTTTGAACAAATTTCAAATCACAGACATCTGTGTGAATCAATTCAAGGGGTTCGGTGTTTCTTTCAATTGTTTGAAAAGATGACCTTGTTAATTTTGCTTCTATGCAAATCTCGCATTTATGGTTTGAATTGATGTGAAAGGAAGGAATATGATCCAAGTTAATTAGTCTACGCAAAGTATCATAATTAACATGACCTAGTCTACCATGCCATAAATTGGAAGACTCAAGCAAATAAGCAGAAGACTTATTCTTATTATTCACAATAGTCATTACATTCAATTTGAACAACCCATCGGTTGTATATCCTTTCCCTACATACATCCCAGATTTGGATAATATAACTTTATCCGATTCAAAAATCATGCGAAAGCCATGCTTGTTCAGCAACGATCCAGAAACAAGATTCTTGCGGATTTCTGGCACATACAGAACATCGTTCAAAGTCAATGTTTTGCCAGAAGTCATCTTTAGTAACACCTTCCCTTGACCTTCAATAGCAGATGAGGCAGAGTTCCCCATGAACATTTTTTCTCCTTCAATTTTTTCGAAGGTAGTGAACAGGTCTTTGTTTGTGCAAACATGTCTTGTGGCTCCAGTGTCAATCCACCATTCTTTCGGATTTGACCCTATCATATTTACTTCAGAGACCATAGCAGTCAGGTTCATGTTTTCCATGTCTCCCTCGATTCTATCAAGCAAGTTTGCTTCATGTTTCTTCTTCTTTGGAAGCTTATATTCAGTGGACTTGTGACCTTTTTTGTCACAGTTGAAGCACTTACCTTGAAATTTCTGCTTAGAGATTTTCCCTTTTTCCCCAAGATTTCGAGTTGGCTTTTTGCCTTTGGAGTTTTGCCCTTGCTTATACTCCACAATATTTGCTTTAGCATCAACAGAAGTTGTTGCCTTGCAATCAGAACCCCTGTTGTCTTCTTCAATTCGAAGTCTAACGATAAGGTCCTCCATACTCATCTCTTGGCGCTTGTGCTTGAGATAGTTCTTGAAATCCTTCCACCCAGGAGGTAGCTTCTCAATAACAGCAGCTACTTGAAAGGTTTCACTCAAAATCATGCCTTCAGCTAGAATCTCATGCAAGATAATCTGAATTTCTTGCACTTGACTGATAACAGTTTTGGAATCCACCATTTTATAGTCTAGAAATTTTCCAACGACAAATTTCTTTGCTCCGGCATCTTCGATTTTATATTTCCGATCTAAGGATTCCCATAATGCCTTTGCCGTCTTGTGTACTTGATACACGTTATATAGCGAGTCATGCAAGCAGTTCATGACATAATTTCGACAAAGGAAGTTGGAGTGCTTCCAAGCATCAATAGCATTGACAGCTTGTGCATCAGTTAAGCCTTCAGGCAGCTTCGGAGCATCCTCACTTAAGAATCTCGAGAGATTCAATGTTGTCAAATAGAACAACATCTTTTGTTGCCATGTCTTGAAGTTCAGGCCATAGAACTTCTCAGGTTTCTCACTATGGTTGGTAGAAACCATAGGAGTAATCTTCCCTTCAGGTTGTTTCACAATTGAGCCAGAGGCAGCGGCATCAGAAGTAGAAATATTGGTGTCTCTTCCTGTATTGTCAGCCATTAAGACCGAATCTGTTTTAAGACTGTTACTGAAATAATAAAAGATATAGGCTGATACACAATAGAGAAGAATAAATACAACCCAGAAAGAAAGAAATTATCGAAAATAACAATAATAACAATCCGAGACTTGTGAGCACAATTTCCTTAAAACAGATTCGCCCCCTCCAGGTAGAGTGCTTGAGGTTGAGTAAGCGTCTGTCTCACAGGATACAACGGATTAAAGGTGAATATGTCAGCACCAAACGTTCTTCACCCCAGCGAACTCGAACTAGAGCAATATGGAACACTATAAAAGATGCAGATGCAAGAAGGAAAAAGAGAGAGAGCGCGCTAGCTTTTGAAACAAAAGAGATATTTATAGATGCTGGCCAAGGGTGACTGTTAGAAATTGGCAACAAGTGTTAAATTCCAGATAATTATCTTCACGTTTATCAAAGGACCACATTCATGTACATACATGTATCTCAATAAGATAACCCCAAATGAATTTTATCCAAAATCATGTATCAATAATTAATACACATGAATCCTATCCAAAATCATGTATCAATAATTAATATACATGAATCCTATATACATGAATGAATGATAGATAATTATCCTGGATTCTTTCAAGAGTGCCATTATGAGAACAATTTTCTCATTCACTCTACAATGAATATAGCCATTTTTCCAACAGCTCCAATGTTGTAAACTTGTAACGCCTCGGAGTCGATCTTCAACCAAAATTTTCAGGTAATTATCCGTCTATTCAAGGTTTTAATTCCACTTTACATTCTTCAATTATATTTGAATTCTTACTTTGAGTCTTAAACTTTAAAGTTGGACATATGCGTTTTTAAAGCACAGACTATTTCATTTTAGTCGTTGGAATGTATGAAACCTATCTCACTTTAGTCTTTAAAGTATAAAATTTGTTCCACATAAGTATAAAATCGTCCCTGTTAACATCTTGATCTAAGCGAGATAAATATTATACTCTAGAGATGAAAATATTCCAATTAAAATTCAGGGACTAAATTAACAATTTCAATATAGTTGAAGGGTGCAAAGTGCTAATCACCTTCCAATCGGAGGCATTCCAAACTCCAAGGCAACCAAAATTTCTCCTCGTATTAGCGTACGTACATGAGTAAAATCTGGGAAATTTCCCAACAAATCTGACAAAATCCTGTGAAAACTTTTGTTAATTCGGCCCATCCAAATCAACGTCCAAGTCAGCAGGGCCGGCAGGTGGGTAGCTCACTCCCCTAGCGTCCCGATTCCCAACTCCCAACCCCTGTATTTGCTAACAATTAGGTAGCAAACGTCCCAAGAACAAAGGCCCCCAACTACCCATTCATCCTTCATTCATTGATAGACACAAAAATTTATTATATGATCCCACGAGTCCACTCAGCTTTGTAATTAGCTCCCTGCCATTCAAGTGAGGAAAAAATTCAGCAATTTTAAGGGGGCAATGTCTCCGGCCGGATTCTTTGCCGGGATTTTTCTTCTGTTGGCTCTGTACTGTGGGTTGGACCCTTTAAAGCACAGTGCAATGTATAATTTTCCTGACTTTGTGGCGCATAAGGTGGAAATGCCAGCATGGTCTGAAATCCCAGTTGAGAAAGATGCTCAAAATTTGCTCCAGAAGTCTGAAATCAAGTTCTTGAACCAAATTCAGGGTCCTGAGAGCATAGCCTTTGATCCTCAGGGTCGTGGACCTTATACTGGTATAGCTGATGGCAGGATTGTGTTCTGGGATGGTGAAAAATGGATTGATTTTGCATATACCTCTGCTAATCGGTGAGATTGGAGTAAAAGGCTTTGTCTTCCTTTATTTTGCTGAATTTTGCTGTGAAAATTTCGTTGATGCTGCCGCTATTTCTGTTTTTTTGAGTTATTAATTTTGCAAGTAAGAGTAACATATGTAGAACCTCGAATAGAAGTGATGTTGGAATTCTGTAGCCACTTGTAGGAAGAGTAAAAACATGATAACTGTTATAGATAAACATGTAGTAGAATGGTTCTTGGATATAGTAAAATCTTCCTCTCAAACTTCGTGTGTAAAATTTATTTTCTTGAAGTGTCAGGAGTCCAGAGATCCCTTCGAATTATAGCTGGTGGATTATCATACTGAAGTATGGTGTCAGACAAATTCTGTAATGCAAATTTTGCTGTCTGCATATGTTTCCTGATGGAAAAAAGTGCCTAGTTAAATTTGGCATTTGCTGACTCCTCGTTCTACCAGTTTCTAGTTTTGTTAATGATGTAACTAATAATTTTTCTTATTGCTTAACCTGAAAGTTATACGCAACCATTGATGCTCTTAGACAACTTTGGGGATCACAAGGTTGGCTGGACTAGCAGGAGAATATTATACTTAAGCAAACAAGTATGAATAAGATTGGTCTGTACTTTGTTGAGGATGAACATATATGTATATGTGTGGAATAGATCTCTATTAGTTAGTATTATTTAGGTGCAGAGAATTGCTAATTAATTGCTAATTATCTTGTCATTTAGCTCAGATTATTGGATATAGAAATTATCGCTCAAGACATAACTGAACTGGATGGTCTATCACTGATTTATATAGCGTATTTTAGCCCATACAGTTGTGTATCTTCATATTCCATTTCTCCATCTTCTCGATAACCCTAAATTATCAAAAGGACAAAAAAGAAAGCAATGTCACCATTGTAAAAGAGATTATTTAGCTCAATTTGCCAAAACAATTTCATTTTTCTAGCAAATTGGCTTTGTAAACCTACAATTTGTGGATAGTTCTTTGCACTTTGAAACTTACATTGAATTATTCTATGTGAGAGCCCTCTATATCTGATTTCTAAGGTACATCATGGTGATATAGCGTGAGTGGGGTATAGCGTGTAATGGAGGTCATACCATTGTGATCATATTTCTGTAATAAATATGCCCCAGATTCTGATTAGGATTTCATTGATCTTGTTAATATTCTACAGTGTATTTGTTTCTTTGTCTACTCACTTCACTAGAAGAAGCTGAATTATAGCTGCAACTTTAGTTTAAACTAAATAGGCATGGGAGTCATTTTATTTTTGCTGCTTAAATTATAAAGTCTAAGCAATCGTCTGATTTGAGAATGAAACCTGGCTTATCAACAAGACAATCAGCTGGCTGCTGGTGGTGTAGCATCGCTAAGAGTTAGGACAAGGATGCACTCTTCTGACTCCATGGTATTTTGCTCAATGAAGCAACAAATCGATATTTTTCCTATATTACAAATAAACCAGCTACTTATTCTATAAAAAGCAACTTGATTTTGTCTCCAAAATGGCAACTTTAGAAGACACAGGTCGCAGAAGTGGTTTCTGTGCTTGAGGTTGACCATAGTTAGTTTAGAATTCCCTGTATTATTTTGTGTACCACCCAAGAAATGCTTGTTGAGAAAAGGCGACTTCTGGTGTCTGAGGGTCTTTGGATGAGGCAGAAAATGGTCAGTAGTGGCTGGAAATTTCAGTTGGCTATTGGATTAGCTGTTCACTGGTATATGCAATCTTTACTGCAGAAGCTGAGGATATTTTAAAGTGATGAAGGAACATGGAAATGGAAACCAATTATTATGGTTTACATATGAAATATCTGTACCAATTGTACAAGCTGTTTCTCGTAACTTCCACCAATTTGGAGCATGTACAGTAGGACGTAGGAAGGAAAATTTTAGGTTGTTTGGGGTTCCAAGACAGTGGAGGCATCCCCTGCTCAACATTTGAAAATTAAGAATGAATTTCCCTTTCAAAGCTTAAGAAACTTTTGATCAATAACTGCATTCACACAGTTATCAACAAAATGTTAGTTAACAACCTTTTGGCAGGTTTAATCAGGTAACGGTATGCATTGTCTTCTTCTTTTGGATCTGTATGTATCGTAATAGTTACCCCGCTGCTCACACACACAAGCCTACAATATGCTCACGTGCACATGCATGCACACACACAGGCACAAACAAAAAGAGAGAGAGTGCAATCTGAACTTCGATGTGCTTGACTTTATCTGGAATAAGAAGTGCGGAACTCTAGATTTCATCTTAAACATCCCGTGTCTATGTCATTTACTATGTCCTTTTCCGAACTGGGGTGTAGTCTTCACTTCCAAGTTGAAATTCCTTTGCCTATTCATTTTGAGCTTCCTCAGTACCTTCTTTTTCTTTTATTTAATTCTTAAGTACTTGTATAATAATCAGCAACTCCTCAAAATAGAAAAGAAAAAATATTCAGAAGTTTTGCCGATGTCTTAATAATTTGGTATCGTATTAGAGTGTGACTCTAGTTACAGTTTTCATTCACGCTCTGAATTTCAGGTCCGGCCTATGTGACCCTAAACCATCACCCTTCAGCTACTTGAAGAATGAGCACATTTGTGGAAGGCCTTTGGGGTTACGATTCGACAAAAAAACAGGTGACCTATACATTGCTGATGCGTACTTTGGATTGATGAAAGTTGGGCCTGAAGGTGGATTGGCAACATCCCTAACTACTGAGGCTGAAGGAGTGCCGCTTGGATTTACTAATGACCTGGACATTGATGATGAAGGGAACATTTATTTCACTGACAGCAGCACTAAATATCAACGGAGGTACATCATGACCTTATCTGCTCTTGAGGGCTGAAAGTGGATATCTTTTAACCTTTGATGCCTATTGTATTATTAATATCAATTTAGTTAGTTGGTAGGTTCACCAAAAATGATGCTGCAACTTTTTGTGATAAAACTAACAAAAGTTTTACAGTTGCCTTAAATGGGCGTTATAGTTGGAATATTGAACAGATACGCAAAATCTTATTGTAAAATAGTGGAAATCAAATTAAAACGAATGGCATGAGGGCAGATGTAAGCATATGTGCCCCAAAGAAATCAGACTAAATTCAAATCATTTTGTGCTTCTGGTGACCCCAGTTCTTACTACAGTTGCAATGCTTGTTTTCTGTTGTGTATAGGGGTTTGTGGGTTGGAGAACGTGCAAAAGCATGTGGCAGTGTCTGTGTGTGTGTGTGTGTGAGAGAGAGAGAGAGGGGGAATAGACTTTTTACTATTGACCTACTAGCTTTTTTGGTTTTGAAGTTTCTTTCATTGTTAGAAGGTTTCCTTGCTCCATTATTTTTGTTTTCTTAAACCTTATTAGGATTTTGGAAATGTTTTAGTAGAAATCCTCAGCTTCCCAATGAGTTTGAGCATCAAGGTTTTTACCTAATTGTGATCAGTAGTGCATCTTTTTCTTGATTTGAACAAATTTTTTTACATCCGTCTACTCTCTCTTCCTCCAGCAGCACTTTTTACTGTGCATTAGAACCTTCCAGTGATTAATTCTGATGTTGGCACCTGTTTGCAGGAACTTTTTGCAGTTGGTTTTCTCTGGAGACGATAGTGGGCGGCTTCTGAAGTATAATCCAGAAACTAAAGAAACTACAGTTCTTGTTAGGGGGCTTCAGTTTCCTAATGGCGTGTCCATGAGCAAGGATCGTTCTTTCTTTGTCTTCTGTGAGGGTTCAATTGGCAGGTGAGTTATTACTTGATCCCACATGATTTGATTAAGAAAAACAGAATACATTAGTTCACTTTGCTGGTAGCTATAAAATGTCTCTTAAGTGGACTATATACATTCTAGTGTTGGAGACTTTGACAATTTTGGTATGTATTTATGCCAGTTACTATTTGCAATTTCCCATGCGTTGATGTTCTTTCCAGCTATTGGTCAAATCCTTTCTGGCAATTGGCAGCATAAACATGGCTTCATTTCAAGTCTTTCACAATTTTGCCCATGCATCTTTTGAGCATTTGAACATGCATACAAAAAAATAGTGCTTCTCGGTCGTCATAGTTATTCATAAATGGAACCAACTTGTGTAATGTAATTGTACAAAAATAGGATTTTTCTTTCTATACTCATGGTGTTATTACATCGCAAATGCAAGAATTCTTCTCAATTCATATATGCAGATTGCGCAAATACTGGTTAAAAGGTGAGAAAGCAGGGACTTCAGAAGTTATGGCTGTACTGCCTGGATTCCCTGACAACATCAGAACAAACGAGAATGGTGAATTTTGGGTAGCGGTCCATTGTCGTCGCACCGTATATGCATATATAAATGGATTGTACCCAAATGTTCGAAAATTCTTGCTGAAGCTTCCAATTCCAGCAAAGATACACTACCTTTTGCAAATCGGCGGCCGGCCTCATGCAGTAATTGTGAAGTATAGTCCAGAAGGCAAGATTTTGCAGATATTGGAGGACAGACAAGGAAAAGTTGTCAAAGCAGCAAGTGAAGTGGAGGAGAAGGATGGGAAGCTTTGGATTGGTAGTGTTTTGATGCCATTTGTAGCAGTTTACCAATTAGAGCGATGAAAAAATTTCCTGTCTTCTTTCCTAGTCTCTCAATCATGAGATGGCCCTAGTTCACACTTTCAAGCTCCTTTTTTAGCTCTCTCTCTCTCTCTCTCTCTATATGTGGATTGGATTTTGAAGCTTTTTACTTCATTCCTGAAGAATCCTGTTGCAAGAGTTTTGATGTAACTTTTGAAGAAGACACCAACATGTTTGGTGCTCTGAATATTCTCTCTTTGTACCTCTCTCTGGCTTCTCCTGCCCTTTTTTTAACTTCCTATGCTGGAAATTTAGTCTTGTGTATAGTCATGATCCCATTTCAAGGCAAAAAGGATCTTTGTTCCATAGGTTCAACTGAAACTATATTCAAACAGGCCGGATCCAAACTTCAAGCATAGCTGCAAACTAGCCCATAGGTCGAAAAAACACATACGAAAGCAACCTATATTGGACAAGTACAAAAGAAAAGAAAAATTTCGAGATTAAACTATACTAGTTTTCTCATGCTTTTCAGCACATACAAGGATAGTTCAAAGATCATTTCTTCCAAATGAATGTTTAGGACTTAAAATGAGAGTTTTGTTCTTTTCTTGCTCAAGAAAATCTATTCCAATTTCTTTCAAAATTTACCATGTGTGTACATTTTAAATTTCTAAAATGCATCTAGGCTATGAGACTCTGATATTATAACTCAACCTCTTTATACTTGAAAACATTTTGTACTTACACTACGTTAATGTAGTAGTTAACAAAAGTTGTAATTCATCCCCATCTCATTAGTTTGTTAATGCTTGCCATCTTATGAGGAAAAATTGTAGCCAATTAGCAAAAACAGAAAGCTGGTTTGTAAAGGGCACTATTGGATAGTTTTGGTTAGGTAGTAGGAATCTAGTCTCAGCTCAGGGGTTAAAAATACTAGTATATTCACGGTTACTTGGAAATTCATACCAAGTAATCAAACTGATTCTTGATACTTGATACTATAATTTTCTAGGATTACTTAGTTGGCAACAATAGGGTGGTAAAATTGTGGAAATGAAATAGTTGGAAACATGAGGGAGATCACAGTTGTTGAAGTCCTATTTGGTGGTAAAATTGTGGAAATGGAATAGTTGGAAACATGAGGGAGATCACAGTTGTTGAAGTCCTATTTTGTTCTCCTCTCCTTGCTATTATGTTACTGTCTCTTCTTTTTCATGGCGTCCCTCCAATCTTTCTTGTTAACTAGAGTAGTTCATGAGGATTTCTTTCTCCTTTTGTTTCTCACAAAGTTATTTTAGTTACTTGTAATTGTACTACTAGATAGAAAATCATCGCCTTTTCTTGATGATCACGTGGAGTTTTGAATTAGTTAACGTGCACATCAAACTAATTCACGTTTTCAACTCATGAGATTCATCATAAAAATATAAAATGACAACGTACACATCAAATTAATTCACCTTCTCAACTCATGAAACTGATCCCATACGCTTTAGTCGGGATTCGAACTTCAATCAACTTGTTTTATAGCATTGCCATATAAGATCGTCCACTCTGACTAGCTTTGGCTTTTCTTTAATTCCTTCGCTTTGCCTCCATTTTTGGAAACTACTAATTACATGGTGTCAAACATCATCTCTACAAAATTTAGTGTCTATAGTGATTAGAATACCTGAACACTTTCCCAAATTATTTCCTACTCCGTGATGGCTGGTGCAGATTGGGCCAGCAAGTCCATTTATTGAGACGTAAGCCCACCCAGTGTGGTTGGAGAGATGCCCAACACAAGCCAGCTTCAATGGGACTTCAGGACATCCAATAGGCCCGGTCCAACGGGCAATTAGTATTAACTGTTTTTCTTTTTCACTGTTTAACCGTATGTACGTATGTCTTTTTTTTTTTTTTTTAATGAGTTTGACATTCTAATTAAATGATATTCTCAATTGAAGTTGAAGAAATTTCCATTAACTCGAACTTGGATAATTTGAAATTTTTACCTATGTAGTTCAATTACAAAGCTTTTATAGTTTTATTAAATCAAACTTGCATACCCTTGAATTCGTCACAAATAAATCTCAAGTTTTCTAATTTTTAAATCGAGTTTAGATAGTTCAATTTTTTATAAATATAAGTATTTGGATACAGTATTATTTGAAATAATTTCTATAAAATCTTTTGTGATATGATGTATGTTTAAAAATATATATAATTGAAAAGATTAAAAAAATAATAATTAGAATAAGCGTACTTGAGGCAAAAATATCGACATATAAAAACAGAGTTGTGGGGTTAATAGTAATATTTAGAAATTTATAAAAACTTGGATATCCAAAACGAATAATTTTTAGATTTTATGGTTTTCAAGTTGATTGGTAAAACTTTTAACCAATTTCTCCTTTCGAAATGACAATTTTTGGATATCCATCACGGACTCTGTCCGATAATCCACTGACATGATCGACTGATGAACTCTGGAATAGCCAACTGAAGACTGGTCAGGAAAAGCCAACAAGGTACATATAGTTTGGGAGTGAATTTGAAAAACTATAAGAAACGGAGACCAAGAATTTGCATTTATCAAAAGTTTAGCATAGTTGAAGAAAGCAGCAGATTATATGTGTCTGGCTTTCTTGTGGATGAACTCTACTGCAATAGGCACTCACATAGCTAAGGTAATCATTGTATTATCACTTTTCTACAGGACACCTAGCAGAAACATTGAGTTCTGTGGGCAAAGTAACAATGACTAATGAAAAGAGAATCCATTAGCATCCCAGTCCAGCAAAGAACTAAAGAAAAAATAAATCAAGGACAACATTCAAGAAGCATGCTTAATTAGGCACCATAATGCATTTGATACGCATCATCTCCACATTGTCCACATTGTCTGCCCCACCAACTGTCGCGCCCCATTTTTTTATAAAATAAATGAATGGTTTAAAAAGTGAATTTTTGATTTGAAAAATGAATTTTTGATTTACAAAGAAAATGAAGAAAAATATGGGTCTAAATGGGACTTGAAAATGCGACGATTCGACCCAAAATATAGTTTAAAAAGGGTTTTTTGAATGAGAAATGGAGTCGCCACTTGGTATTGAGTTAAGGTGTACCAAGTCACCTAAAAAATAAATTTTTGAGTAAAATTATAGAAAACCCTTTTAAACGACTCCTAAGTCTACAAAAATCAGAGAAAGTGTTCGGGAGTCACGTTTGATGAGAGGGAAGGCAATGACGAGGTCCAAGGCACCCTCTCAACCTAGCCAAGGCTAGTTGCACGATTTAGTCAAAGATTTTCTTATTTTAACCTAAAGATTTATCACATTTGGATGTACTATATGAATGCAAACCCTAAACCTAGGAGGGTGTCGGGGGGTCGAAATGTATCTTCAAAACTCGAATGGTGCCAATCACATTAATTATGATGCCCAATTGTGACTCTTTAAAGAGGTCACGAATAATGCAGAAGTATGAGACTCTAAGAAAAGAAATAAAATAATTATACAAATATACATGTCTTTAAAGGAGTGCATCATGTCGGGTACGGGAGACTAATGTTCGTGACTCAATTTTCCCTTTAATAGAGGGAATACGAGCGTTCTAAGACTTAGAAAGCCAAACTCGTCTATATCCCATATTTAAGGGGTTATTCCCTAATCTAATTAGGCAAAATGCACTAATCTACCCCCTAATTTCCTAAATGAGTTGCAAATCTAAATGTTATATATACATAGGGGTAAGGGATATTTTATTAGAGGAAATATTATGTGAAAATGATAAAGATCCTAAAAATGGAAAAATATGCATGAAGTGTAATGTAATCATACAAACATGATCTAGCGAAGGAGATCCCTAAGGGTCTAACATTGGACTAGCCCATGTCTATAGATCCTCACTAGCATTGGACTAGTGGGCAATCGGAACAAAGAGCCACAGCTAGCGTTGGACTAGTGTGGTGACGGGAAAGGAATCACAGCTAGCATTGGACTAGTGTGATAACATGCATTTTATTATAGTCCAGTAAATCAGATAAATCATAATAAAGCAAATAAACACATAAATCACATAATGCACATAACACATAGGCATGATATCTAGATGCAAGACCCTAAGAAAGCGATTAAACACATAGGCAGACAAACATGCAAGCAAAATGAAACAAACAAACAAATGAAGCCCTATCTATTACATTGGGGAGGCCCTACTACAATCAAAGAGGGGGAAAAGGAATAAAATAAATACCTAACTATTACAAATTTGGCATTCAAGTGCCTCCAAATAATTACATTAGGAAAAAGAATGGAGTTAAAGAATAACCAATAAAAATAAAAATAAAATAAACAAGCACGCAATAAAACATGCAAAAATTCACGGAAAAGCACGTTGGAGCACGTTGGAAAATAAAATCAAGGAGATAGAGATTACCTCCCTTGAAGTTGGAGCTCTAATGAAATGAAATCACTTATTTACCCTCCAAAAACAAAGAAAGGGTCAAGGCATCACTTTAATTAACAAATAATTACGAAATTGAATCAATTAAATCATGTAAACAATCTATATTTAAGAAATTAAAACAATGAAGGGCTTGATTGCAAAAATTAACGAAGTTTTGGGGGTCAAATTATAGTCATCACAGAGATCTGGGGTCCAAATTAAAGAAAAATAAGAACTTATTTGCAATTGTAGCAAAGACCCAAAAAAAAAGCTGAATTATGTGGGCCGTAGCACAATTAGCCAAGGATCAGAGGTCAAATGTACAAATCATGCAGGGAACTAAGTCTAGGGGTCAAATTAAAATTAATTCAGGACCTAATTAAAAGAAATTGGCACTTAAATGGGCCTTCATAGCATAGATGGAATCTAAGGGGAGTAAAGTACAATTTTTTAGAAGTTGTTTTGCATGCAAAAACCATGCAAGAACAACGAACAAGCTTGCTGCCTTTCTTATTGGTTTGACGTGGAACAACTCAAACCAAAACAAGCACAAATGCAATGACCTCAAGACCATGTTGCTCTAGGACTGTCAATGGGGTTGGGCCAGCTCGAGCTCGGCTCGCTCGGCCCGACAGAAAGCCCGATGAGCCCGATCATTTAGTGAGCCGGTCTGAGCCTGAGTCTAAAAATTAGGCCCGAATTAAATGTGAGCCGAGCTTGGGCCTTATTAGGCTCAAACCCGATATAGACCCGGCCCTTTAATTACCTATATATATATAATATTTATATTTTGATATTATGTATAATTATATATCCAAATATATTATTACTAAATACTAAATATATACATAAATTACAAAACACAAAAATACATCTAAAAACTCTTTCATGAGCTTTCTTGAGAGCCAATATTGGTAATGCATAACTAAATCTCTAATTTTTCTTATTGGTTGAGTAAATTTTTGTATTAGCATAATATTGGTTGATTTTTTTTTGGTCTACAAACACAAAAATCATCAAGCATATTTGGATTTAAATCACAAGATTATAAAAAAAGTTTCAACTTTTAAAGATGTATTGGCTTATGATCGCATGTTTTATTACTATTTTTCATGCATTTTGAATGGATTAAATATAAATATTGTTGAAAAATTTTTGGTTTATATACGTTTTAAGAACTATTATTTGTTCATGTTTAGTTTTAATATTATAGTCTTGTAAATGTTAAATTAGTTTTACAACTTAATAGTTATAATAATTATATTAAGAAAATTAAGGAGTAATAAGTGAACTTGGGCTAAACCCGATTAAGGCTCACAACCCGAATATTATGTGAGCTGAGTATGAGTTTCACATTTACGAACCCGAATCTCATAGCCCGAAACCCGAAAATGATTCAAATTAAATGAGCTGAGCTTGAGCTCATCAAAGCCCGACTCATTAGGCCCGATTGACAGGCCTATGTTGTTCACATCAACCAAATGTCATTGTTTACCCCAAAGAAATCAAACAGGGAGCTAGACATGAAATCAACAAAAGGAAGATGAACTTGGAGCAGCAAAGGTTTCAATCATTTACACAAAATGATGTCTACTTTTCACTGCTGCAACAGACCAGAAAGCTCCCTCTCCCCTTAAACTTTCGACCAAGCTTTTGCTTTATGGACTCAAAAAGAACTTATTTACAGCAAAAGAGAATAAAGGCCCGGAACAACATTATCGCAGCAAGTGAACAACAACAAAGAAAGGACAAACAGCGAGCTCTTTATACATTAGGAAAACTGGAAATCGACCTGATGAATCAAACTTCAATCAAATGCTAAATTTTAATGCAAACAAATACTAGCTAAAGGAGCAAGGCAGAAATGTAGACATGCAACTGATGAAGCGTCTGCAATTTCTGGCGCCTCAAGATTTTAGCAACCTCATGCAACAAGTTCTAATACCAAAACCCAAACCAGAACCAAATCCATATGGGGGACTTTGGAACAAGGGGGAGAGGGAAGACAAAATTCAATAACGCAATATGAACATTACTGAAACTTCAAACATTGAACTCAAAGTGAGAGGAAAGGGGAGAGGGTATACACACTCAGAATGAAAACTACACACAGAGCTACTGCCTATGAGCACAAAACCCCAACTGCAGAAAATGCCTGCTGCGACAAACAAAATGCCAAATTGCAGCCTGTTGTTAAACCGTTTGGGCATTTTAACAATCAGTAAATGATCATAAAAAACTCCAGCAATCCTTTGCTCAAGTGAAGTCACGGTTGGCCCCAAAATTGTTAGAAACACAAGGAAATTCAGTCCAAAATTTTATCAGCAACCCAAGAAAATTCAACCTAATCGATACATAAAACATGTATGTTCGAAAATTTCAGCCAATTAACAGGAAAATTGCACTAAAGCAAAGCCACGGAGAATCTGTATCAAAAGCTTGAAAAAGAAACTGAAATTTTTAAAGAACAAGGGCAGCTTACAGTGCTTTGCGTGGTGAAATTTCGCCGATAATGACGATGGATCCCGACGAGGTGATGGAGGCGATTCCAGTTTCTGTTTCCTCTGTTTTTGGCTTCCTTGTTTTCGAAGCTCCCCCACTGGAATCAATTCATGCGGCCACCGGAAAATCGGAGCAAGTATCATAGGCGGCCGACGCCCCAACAGAGCAGCAACGGCAACGATAAGTCCTACTTCGACTTCGATCACTGCTTCTCCCGGACACGGACCTAGATCCACGGCGGCGGCGCTTCCGGGCGAACCACCTAACTTCGTCGCGCTTGTGTATTGCGGACAATAAAGGGTGATCATCGTCGAACAGGTTTAGCCTGGTTATGTCGAGGACCTTGATGGAGAAGGAGGTGCCTCTATTTTCTTTTATTCCTGCCCTCAAACGAAAAACCTCTCTCAATCCCCCGGCCTCGCCCCTTTTCCTTTCCTCCATTTTTCCTCCGTCGAAGCCTCTCCCCAATTTCCTCTCTTCCTTCCTCGTCTATCCAGCCGTCACGCCTAATTTCCTTTTCCCTTTTGCTCCGTTTTTTTTTCTGCTCTCAGACCAAACTTTTTCTCTCTTCCCTTTTGCAGCCGGCCCCCTCCCTCTCTATCTTGCTCTGTTTTTTCTTCGCTCTCTCGGTCTCTCTCTTTCCTGTTGCATCTCTTTTGTTCAGCCAACCACTCGCTTATTCCCTCTCCTTTTCCAGTTTTCTTCCACCCCCAAAACTCCCTCTGGTCTTTCTTTCTTGTCTTCCTCAGCCTTTTGTTCCTTTCCGCAACCCGTAGCTGAAAACCCTCTCTTCTCAATCTCCTCCCAATTTTTCCCGTTTCTTGTTTCTCTGTTTTTTTCCTTTTCCTTGCCCAGCTGAAGCTCCCTCTCTCGGCTCTCTCTGTTGCCCGAAAAAAAACCCCCAACCCCCTGTTTCTTTTCCTGCCTTTTTTTTAGCTTGTTTTCCCTCAAAAATTCCTTAAACTTCCCAAGTGTCCCTAACACCTCACCCCTTAGGTGCTTAGTTGTCTAAAATATAAAAGGGACACTTGTCCAAATGCATGCCTCCCCACTTGTCATTTTCACTCTTTTTTTCTTTTTTCTCTTTTTCCCTTTTTTTGTTGAAATTTAGTATGAAGACAAAAATAAATAGATAATAAAATAAAATGAACTAGAACAAAATAAAATAAAATAAAAACCTTAGAATTGAAACAAATAAAGCAAAATTAAATTAATTAAACAAATAAAGTTAAAAATCAAAAATTTGATGTCTACAGTTTGCCCCTCTTTGTCTGAGTTTTGAAAAAACTTGAGACAAAGAAGTAGACACCAAATACTTACCTGTGTCATTTGGTTGCCACTATTTGAACGACTGCCATCTTTGAAAATGAAGACTGACCTCCTTTAACAAAAATTTTAAAATGGGACTGACCCAAACGAAGAATTTAAAACGGGACTGATCCGAACAAGAAATTTAAAATGGAAATGATCCGAACGGGAAATTTAATCATGGGACTGACCCGAACAAAAAATAAAGTCATGGGACTGACCCGAACAAAAATTTAAAATCATGGGACTGACCCGAATAAAATTTAAAATCATGGGACTGACTCGAACAAAAATTTAAACATGGGACTGACCCGAACAAAAAAATTAATCATGGTATGCACACTAGTGAGACTGACCCATGTTTAGCGGCAATGCAAATGAAATGCTCACTGGTGGGACTGACCCATGTTCAGTGGCAGTGGAGATGAAATTCTCACTGATGGGACTGACCCATGTTCAGTGGCGATGAAAATAAAGTGCACACTAGTGGGACTGACCCATGTTTAGTGGCATTGAAATACACGCTAGTGGGACTGACCCATGTGTAGCGGTAATGAAAATAAAATGCTCACTGGTGGGACTGACCCATGTTCAGTGGTAATGAAAATAAGATGCACACTAGTGGGACTGACCCATGTTTTGGGACTGACCCATGTTTAGTGGCAATGAAAATGAAATACATGCTAGTAGGACTGACCTATGTTTAGCGGCAGTGAAAATGAAAATGCTCACTAGTGGGACTGACCCAACGGCTAGTGGCAGTAAAATGCACGCTAGTGGGACTGACCCATGTTTAGCGGCAATGCAAATAAAGTGTACACTAGTGGGACTGACCCACGGCTAGTGGCGATGAAAATGAAATGCACACTAGTGGGACTGACCCAACGGCTAGTGGCGGTGCAAATGAAATGCTGGTATTTATGAAGAAATTGTATAAGACTTGCTTAGAAAATTATCCAAAGATTTGCCCCAGTGTGATGAATTGGTCAGTGGGATTAAACCCGAGCCTGCCTTAATAACGGGTCAGTGGGATTAAACCCGAGCCTGCCATGGTGATCGGTCAGTGGGATAACACCCAAGCCTGCCACTCACTTGATCATTTTCTTGGTCAGTGGGATCAACACCCGAGCCTGCCATCCGCTTGAACATTCACTTGGTCAGTGGGATCAACACCCAAGCCTGCCTTCAATCGGTCGGTCAGTGGGATTAAACCCGAGCCTGCCTTGACAATGGGTCAGTGGGATTGAACCCGAGCCTGCCTTGATGATCGGTCAGTGGGATTGAACCCGTGCCTGTCGAGAAAATCGGAAATAGAAAGGCACGTTAGTGGGATGAACCCAATGCTAACGGAGATAGACTAAAAACAACACACACGTTAGTGAGATAGACTCGATGCTAACGGTGGTAGAATAAAAACGCACACGTTAGTGAGATAGACTCAATGCTAACGGTGGTTGAATAAAAAATACACACGTTAGTGAGATAGACTTGATGCTAACAGTGGTTGAACAAAAACGCACACGTTAGTGAGATAGACTCGATGCTAACGTGTGCGTTTTTATTCCACCACCGTTAGCACAGCCTCTGCCCCACCAGCTCCTCTCCCCAGATTCTCTCAACCACCTCCTTCTCGCCGTCGGTGATCGCCAGGGCCGCATCTCCCTCCTCGATGCCGTTGGTGATGCAAGGTCTTTTCTCAACTTTTAGCTTATTGGGCAACGGTGCCACAAGCTTCCAGGGACTTTGTCTCTTTTTTGGCTTTGTTCAAAGCAATCACCGATGAAAGACTTTGGTGGCTCAATCGCTTAGGTTTTCTTTTTCTTTTTCCCCAGATCGTGAGTGGTTAACTCAAAAGTGATGGTATATGAATTAGACCGGTCGGTTAATTTTGGTTCAAAAGTTTAGAGGGTAGAGAAAATTTGTGTTAAACCAAACCAATTTGAATTATTAAAAAATTAAAGTGCAAATAATAACAGGACACTTGGCGCAATATTAGAGGTGGCATTGGATTGGCACTCAAAATATGTCACCGAGGATCCCAAGTGGGTAACGATGTTAAAGAAATCTACTATTATAGGTTTCTATAACCTTTAGTGACAGATCAAGTTTTTTAGCGACTTTTTAAATATTATATTAAACTAATTAATATTAACTTTAGTAAGTTTTTAATTAAAACTAGTAAGTATATGCCTGAAACTAGTAAGTTTTGATGATTAACCAAATTTACTATTCTATCAACAAGATTTACTATTAATCTATAAAAACTTACCATTACTTGAACTAAACTTACTCTCCAAAAAGTAAGTTTTGAATATAGAGTACTAATTTATTTTTTAAAAAAAGTAACTTTTTATTTCGATTTACTTTTTGAGACATAAATAAATTAACACTTATATGACCATTTTTTATTTATTTTTGATTTAATTTTAGCGACCATTTGATTATTTGATAGGCCTATCTACCTAAATAGAATAACACTTAAAAATAATAAAGTAAAGTTTCTCATCTAAAATAGTAAGTTAACAGTAATAAATTAGTAACTTTTATACTTCAAAATGTAAATTGGAATAAATATTAAACTTACTTTTTAAATAAATAAATTACTACTTTATATTCCAAACTTACTTTTTAGAGAGTAAGTTTAATTCAAGTAATAGCAAGTTTTTATACATAAATAGTAATTCTTACTGATAACATGGTAAAATTGATAAATAATCAAAACTTACTGATTTATGGGACACATGTACTATTTTACTTTAAAACATATTTCAAACTAGTATTAGGAAATTTATTTGAAATAACGATAAGATGTTTTATTAATGATTAATTCTTAGTATCTTAGTTAGTAAGTACTCATAATATACCTGTATAATACATTATTATTGGTATAATTTAAAAAAAATTATTTATATATTTTAAAATACTATGAAAAATAGTTTGACTTTTCATATAATCTTGTAAAATATGTGATAAAATTTTGTGGTATTATAAGTTTTTAATCATTTTCAATTTTTGAAAAGTTTGAAAGTTTGGATAACAACAACAACAACAAATCTTCCTAGTTATATATAGAATATTACTTGTTTATATATCAAAATTTTTATAATTTAACACCTATGAATATAATAAGATGATAAAGTTTTAATAAATTTACATTTGAGACACAAGAAATAATAAGAGTAAAAGCCTAAAAAAAATGAGAAATAATATAATAATAAAAATGACAAAATTAGTATAACAATTAATATTAAAAAAATCAGTATGATATGGATTTTTTTTCTTGGGAGATTGTTCATAAGAATAGGATCCAAAAATTATAAATGAAAATCACATGCATATATAATCTATTGTATAATTTAAATTAAATTTAGTTCACGTATAAAATGGTCCTAAAATAATTAGTACACTATGATACAATGTTATTTTAACAACAAAATTTTTTTTACTAAAAGTCTGAAATATCCATGACATACGTTTGGGGGATATTTTACCATATTTGTATCTCACATCTAATCATGAAAGTTAATTTGAGCAAAAATATTTTTGACAATAGAATTATTTTAAATTTAGTCAACAAGTTGAGATTTTTTAAACAATAAAAGTGAAATATTTTGGGAACTTAGTTGTTTATTTTCCCATAATTAAAAATTGCTATATTTTAGTAATTGTTGCCGTTGACTTTTCATTCTGTAGACTAAATTTTATCAATGCAATATTAGTTTTATTAACAATAATTGAAGTTCCATTAATCCGAAGATTGGCATTTTATTGCCATTATTTTATATGTAAATATTTAACCTAAGTAATAAAATAAATAATAGCTACTTAAAAAAAAAAGGAAATTGGTGCTCAATTGATTGTGGTGTAAAATATTAGTATACAATTAACTAGAGTTTGAAACGGAATTAAATTTATTTAGTATTTTACTGCTAACAACTTTGACCCCATTTAATGGTTAAAGAAAAAATAAAAGAGACGTAGAGATTGGGATTGGTTCCTTAGTGTGAAAAAAGAAAATTCTTCTAAAATATTGCTGCGTGAAATTTTGGATGCATATGAAATTAGAAATGTGATAACTTTGCAATTCATTCTCATTCATGATGAATTTCTTCGATTCTATGTAGAATCGCAATTTTTTTTCATTTAGCATGAAAACATTCTTTTTTTGTCATATTGATGGCTTTTGCTTTTAAGATTATCTATATGTCGGTGGTTAGTATATTGACAAGGTTAGAGGTCATGGAAAATGTTACTAATTTTAGGAGAAATTATGTATTGTAAAAATGGTTTAATAATTTTCTTTTAAGCATAACTACTGCATACAAAAGGAAAAGATATTTGATTTTATTTTGCATTGATTAGAAGAACTTGTACTAGTAATAAAGGAAATTTCAATTCAACAATCAACATGCACATGATTACAGTAATTTTTTAGTCATTTAGACTAATATATGCCATAAAGTAGTCAGATTTAGTCGTTTGTGAATTCATAATTTTAACAGTTTACATAAAATTCATCCATAAAAAATTATGATTATTATAAAATGACATTTTATAATAATCTACTTACCATTTTCCAATAAAAAAAGAGTTTGATAGAAAGCATATTGATACAAATCCATAATGTAAATGATACAAAGTATGTTTGAAAGTCACAGAACTTAACATATGGATAATTTTACTATAATTTTCAAAGATTATGCTATGTTAATACAACTTTAATTTTTATACTTGTGACCCAGAAAATAAATTTATTAATATTTTACCATTTTATTAAATTCATAGGCATTAATATATGAAAATTGTGTACCATTTTATTATATTCATAGGTCTCAATATATGGAAATTGTAATGTATAGATAAGTGCAATTCTATATAAACTCGAAAGATTTGTTGTTACTGTCATCCAAACTTTCTAACCTTTAACAAATTCAACAATAATTCAAAATTTATAATATGACAAATTATTCTTACATATTTTATAAGGTCATATGCAAAAAAAAAAAAAAAAAAAAGTTTTCATGGTATATTTAAAATGCTTAGAACATATAACATTTATAAATGATACGTACAATTGTGTATCATACATTTACATTACGAGTAATTACTAACTATAATACTAAGCTTCAATTATTAAAAAAAAAAATTAGCATTATTTGAAATAAACTTCATAATACTTGTTTCATATAAGTTTCTTTAAGTAAAATAGTAAATTTATGCCACAAACTAGTATGTTTTGATGATTAACCAAATTTACTATTCTATCAACAATATTTACTATTAATCTATAAAAACTTACTATTACTTGAACTAAATTTACTTTTCAAAAACTAAGTTTCAGATATAGAGTAGTAATTTACTTCAAAAAAAGTTAGTTCCATATTTATTCAAATTTACTTTTTGAGACATAAAAGTTACTAATTTATTGAGTTAATTTACTATTTTTTATGTAAAACTTACTAACCATAATTTTATGTACTATTTATTTAAATGACCAGTACAATATGTAATCAAATAGTTGCTAAAAGTGTTTTTACCTGTTATATCAGGTAAAAACAGTTTCGTTACCATAACGATCGTTATTTCAGACTTTTCCCTGTAAATAATGCGAAAAAGAGAAAAAGTTGAGAAGTGGTGTTGAATGAGGAGTTGTTTGCGAAAAAGTCGGAGAAGTTGTTTACGAAGTATGAGGATATATAAGTTCAAGGAAGATTATCCAGTCTGGTTTAGGATCAGTTTCCTAGAGGGTGTCGGAAGGTTGTGGAATGACAAATTCGTCCTTTGATTCATAGCTAAATAAAAAAAAAAAGGGGCAAGAAGCCAGATGTGACCAAATAGCTAGTGCTGAAAATTTTAATACGAACGCAACTCTTTGGATGAAATAAAATTACCTTTTTCAGCTCAAATTAAATACAATAAAAAAACAATTCTATGAATGATTTCAAAACAAGTTGCATGTAAGTTCCAATTGCACCGATTGTGAGGTACAAGAAAGCATAGACCTTTGTTGGATTGTGATTTTTCACGTAAAAATTTTTATGTTTTGTATGAATATTTTTCAATCACTTCTTTATCTCACATGTATCAAGTCATTACGATACACTTTTTTATAAAATTTTGAAAAATAGCAATTCAAATGAAAACGAAGTTTCTATAAAATCCATGGGCACTCTCATATTTGAACCAAAATAATATGGGAGTGCAATAATGAAAAGTAAAGTTCTTTTTCACTTGTGCCTTTTTACCTCTATAATGGCAAAGTTGTCAATGGACTGGGAATAATTTCACCATTTTGCCAATCCAAATCATGTGATGAGTTTAATGTCAATTTTGTGCTAGCCTACAATAATCCTCTTTGGTTTGATTTCCCCTTTTTATTCATTCAACTCCTTGGTGGAAGTTTTTGATTCGTACTAGATAAGAATGGGGCTTTTTTTAAAAAAATAATGAAGGTTTTCAAACAGGATCTCTTATTTATAATCCCTCTGATCTTGCATCCAATCAAATCCACTCCCAAACTAGGCTTAGCATTAAATCTAGATGCTCTGTAAAAGTTTTTTCTTTCTTTTTTAATGAAAAAGTTACTCTTCTGGAAGTGAGTAGTAATTGTCAAGATTTAATAGTAGGTGTAATTTCCCTTTTTGTGTGCTTTTATGGATCGTAATTGTTAAGTCTTCATCCAGTCGCTTATAATTCATAACTAGATTAAGTGCATTCATGAATAGTTGTAAGTGAACAATAAAATAAGATTACTTATAAACTAGTGTGAATACCCGTGCTACGCACGGTGCTGACATTATTAAAAAATGAAAATAAAAGGGTGAATTAAAAAAGGTTAAAAAATTGTACCAACACAATTAAAATATAATATCTGTCTAACAATAGTTTGAAATATGATAGAATGTGTATATTATTCAAAAATTACCATTTTTTGGAAGATAGATCCTGAAAAAATAATAGAAATTTATATTAGAAAATGAATGATATATGAATAAAAATGAATGTAATTAAATGTTGTTAAAATAAAATACTTACAAATATTATGCATTCGATTTGATAATCTTGCATGAAGGTGCGAATACTCTTCACACCAATCAACTTTTAGTACGAAAGCCAAATTTGGTGATTTAATTAATTCTGTTAAATTTTGTGGAATGCGTACTACAAATGAAAATGCACAATCTTTGCATGAATTGATTCGTTGGTTGAACAACCTATCACCATTGTCCTGAGAATTAAGTACGTACGAAATTCAAAATTAGTGTATTTTTTTTACATAGTTTATAAATAGCATTATAAAAAATAAACATATATCAAGAAATTCTACCTTCCTTTGTAATTCTTTGAGATAAGAAGCATTACAATCAAATATGAATCGTACATGTCTGTCCTATAGATTAAGATGTATGTTACCACTGGAATCTTTGATTTGTATGTTAACATTGTACCTGTTTAACAAATAAAATGTTATATACAATACAGAAAAATTTGTTGAAATTAAAGGTACATGAAATTAATTACCTAACAACAGTGTCGACCACGTCATTACAATGCATACACACTGTTTTTTAAAAATGACTTTCACATAGTTATCCATAATTTTTGTATAACTCATAGAACATGTTTTCTATGTTAATGCTCTAAATGTAAGCAAGTATTCGAAAATATTTAACCTAGTAAGAATGAAAGAAGGTATAGGTTATGATTATAAATTTAAAAAAATTTTGTAGTAATTAAATTAAATAGAGTAAGTTTACCGTACGCATGATTATATATTCGGATATTCATATTCTCTTTGAATTTGCTATCAACAATGCTTGTGATGTTGTAAAATTGCTTGATCTCAACCACGTAACTAACTTTCGAGCACATGTATCATTTTCAAACCTACAATTTTTTGAAATACATGTTGATAAGAGTATGAAACAACATTAAAAGTTTGATGTAGTGTTACTGATGGAACTCACCAACTGCACAGGTATCGAGCAAAATCTAAATTGTGATTGATATACAATTTGCTAGCTCCAATTGTACAAAGTGATGGTCCTGCATAGTATGGTTATATTCGCTAAAAAACTATTCAAATTGTATAGAGTCTAAGTAAAAGCATTTGATTTACCTCTGAAATTTCGTACGCGGACATTTATCCAACTTGTTCCTCAACAAAACATCATTGCTACCTGTAGCTACTATAATTTCACACCTTTTGTCGATATCCATAGACACCTAAATGATGCCAATGCTACAATAAGTAATTTTACATATTCATTTTTCTGTACTTATCAAACCTTATTTTACTTATTTGTTACTGATTTGATCATTTCTTTGTCCTAGCTCTCTTATGTGCTGTTGTCCATGCATTACCACCACGACAGATTCGAAAAAGTGAAGGAAATGTCACCATTCAGGAATTTGTCATCGTGAATGAAGAGTAAGTCACTAAAACATAATCCATACTTATATTTATGACATTATGCTTATTTTTCATGATTTCATGTTCAAACCTTAAACAGGCAACGACCAATCATTTTCACTATTTGGGATGAACTCTTACATCCGGAGGCCATACACTTGATGAGCATGATACATGAACAACCAATAATTCTCATTTCTAGAGCAAGAGCCAGTGCTAACAATAGTATCTATTCTATACTCTTAATTTACACTTAACTCTATTTTACCTTATAGACACTTTTTGCTAATTAACTTACAAAGTAATTTCTCTTGTAGCACTCTCTGTTGGAACGCAAACAACTTGTATTATCTTGCATAATCCTGCCATCCCAGAAGCAAACCTGCTGAGACAATGGTAATAAAATTTCCCTTAAAATTCTTTTATACAGGCTTTAGACCCATTAAACGTACACTTATCTAACCCACTTATGATCTAAATTTGAGTAATTCTACCCATGCTTTACAGGACCAAAGCAGATAGAAATTACATAGAAAAAGTTATACATGAAAGACTTTATGACAAAAATCATCAACCAGTTCAGCCTCCAGAAGAATCGCAGCTCCGTCGACTTGAATACATCGATGCTTCTGTCCAGATGGTATTATTAATATTTCACTCAAATATTTTTCTATTAAATCATATATTTTACTAATTTAAGCCATTATAAACAACCCAATATGCAAACAAAACCTTTTTGGGTCAAGACAGAGATCAGAATACCTACCACTAATCAAAGCTTATATGTTATGACTTGTCCTACACCAAATTGTAATCAAGAAACAGAAGCTCCAGCAAATACTGAGTTTCAATGTCACAAATGCAAAGCCACAATTATAAAACTAGTGTCCAGGTAATTATAGTTTAGATTTACTCACAACTAGCTATATTTTATGATTTTTAATACATATTTTACATATTGACATAGGCTCAAATTCGAGATTCATCTTTTCGATGGAAGTACTATCATAACTGCCTTAATTAGTGATAAACATGCAAGTGCTGTTCTAAACATGCCAGCTGATGAAGTCATCTTACTAGAACAACAGGTATATATATAACCTTTATTCTACTCCATGTGGATTTTTTTTATATTGCATTGATGAATTTTAAAAACATTAATGGAAAAATTATTGTCAATTGACATGTCAAATTTTGCTTACATTTTTTAGTTTAACTTGTGAGTATTGAATTTCTTTCGTTTCTCATTGTTGCAAAAATTATTCAATGCTTTCGTAAGACATAAATAGATAGTTTTCTGTTCAAAATTTGTTTCATTTTCATGATGCAAAATCTTACCATCATTACAAAATCAGATCTGGTTAATATCGATGGCCATGAATCGTATGAATCGAATACAGAGAAGTTTAGGATGTATGCAAATGAATCGTATGAATCTTAAACCTTGTTACATATACACACAAATTGAGAAGTTTAGGATGCAAATGATGTAAATGTTACATAGAGAAGTTTAGGATCAGGTTGACCATACAACTTGTTGCACGAGTCTTGATCACTAGAAAATATGCAGAGTAAGATAATTTTGGAATAGTGAAACTATCTATTGTGTAGTAAGGGAAAATGTGCTGCTCACCTAGATTTGCTTAGAATGTTGTGTGATGTTTTGTTATCCTTCCTTTGGATGAAAAGCAACTATTTAGTAACTTGATTCCACAATTTAGATTTCTTTTGTTGGTTGCCCCTAGCAGAATTATGATGTTTTCTGCATGTAAGGAGTCTGAATAATTTTCTTGAACAACTGTAAAGACATAGTACTCAAAACCAAATGAACTGCCATGCTTATGTCCAATTCAAAGCTACAAGCAAGTCTACCACTTTTCATTGCTGAAGTAAGTGACCACGATAAAGTACAGGAAAAGCACAAAAAGCGCAAAGCGAAGAACAAGCCTGGCGCTATTTTAGCTTTGCTTTTCTTAAAAGCCGTTGGATCTCTTTTTGTCTTATATTGACCCTTGGTCAGTGAGCAGTGGGATTAGTTCATTGGGCTCAGTGGATAAGTTATTATAATTAGACAAAAGCCTCGGATGACTTGATTAATGAAGTATAGGAGCTTAATAGTTGTACTCATTAATGCTGCTTTAGACTATTGATTCTTGAGGCATATCTAATTTTTTTGCTGCACTTGTATTATGGTGCATATGTTATCTGTTATGGTATTTCAGTTTATACATATAGTCTTTGATGAACTTATTTTCTCTGTTTATGCTAGAATCTGTTATTCAGCATGCATTGTTAATTAAATACAGTCAAGACATATTATTACCTACAGCAAGTCTAATCTTCTTTCATGCATATCTGTATATTCATGTTGTTTAAGCGACAGTAAAATTGCAATAATGTTAAATTTATACTAACTAACTGACATCTATTACTATCCCTAACATTTTTTTGTTTGTCATTTTAATTTACTGAATATCAAACTTGAAGGCTTCAAATTAAAAGCAATCTTAAATGTTTGTTTTTTTCTTATAATAGCATTTGCAGGAACATATAAATCAGATCAACACTGTATTGGAGAATACTAAATTTTATGTCCATATAAAAAGCTTCTCCTATCAATCAAGATCAGCTTGGATCACAAAATACTATGTACTTGCCTGCAGTCAAGCTCCCAAAGATACATTACAACTCCCTTCACCTGTAGCAGAAACAAGTACTTCCACCACTGCAAGAAGAGAAACATCAAGTTCGGCTCAAAACATTAAAGAATCCTTCCTGGAATTGACTCCTGATCAATATCCTTCCTCCACTACAAAAAGGAATATCAATCCAGATGCAATGACAAAGGAAAGTGAACCAAACAAGCGTTCAAAAGTTTAAGTTATCATCATTAGCAATCTCATTCAGAACTCAGGTAAATATTTACTTTTTACAGTCTATTACCATACTAATTTTTGTCTATTAAAATCCAGAGGCATTTTCCATTTCCATAAAAATATAGCAACATAAAATTATAATAAAATTGCTAATCACTTTACACTATGATTAACTCGCTAACTATTCATTGTGCCTTTTGAATCAGTGCAACTCTTTTGCTGTCCTTCAAGTATATATATATATATCCCTAGCCCTTTCTACTTCGAAGTTCTTGCATCCACGCCATCTCCAATGCAAATATTCAGCTTTGCAGCGGTTTTTCCTACCTCTCAAGTATGCGTATAGATGACCGTCGATCTCTTCAAAGCAAATGATATGCAACATCTTGCTTACCTTTTGAAGTTAACTGTTTGTAGTCATAGTATCTATCATCTTAATATCTATCTTTCCAAATATTCTGCTCCATGTAAATATTCATCTTTTGAAATGCTTTTAGTCCGAGTATATATATGTTCCAAGGACTATTTTGACTAATGCTTCAATGTAAACTTATTGTAAATATTTATCTTCAAATGTTAGATGCTCATAAAATATCTATTTCTCCAATCAAAACATCCTAACTTTTTTTCAAACATCTCTGGTTGTTTTGCATTGCAAGGATAGTGAGTTGCTTTTGCCTTTATTCAAATCAGTAATTGCATTTGGATAAAAGTAAAAAAAAAGTAACTTACGAATATATATCTAACTCCTTAACTCATACAAACCATAAATCAACACTTTATTTCAATACCAAACTATCTAGAACCTCACTTAGCAAACTAACACATTAAAACATGTACCATTCATAAATACACAGTACAACTCCCTACTAGCTCTTCAGTTGCAAATCGAAACACTCATACTTCACATACAAACACTTAGAACAAAACTCGCAAACTTTATTAACTCAAACTAATAAGAAAAATATTTAATATATTTTCACTCATCAAACATATTTACATCAACTGAACCTCCAATAAATTATTAATTACCACCATCTTCCCCCAATGTGTCGAACCATTGTCTCAATTCATGAGCCTGGGGAATTGCTACATTATACATAATAATGGTTTGACGCTATGTTCCCAATGAAAGACCTATACAAAAAAATGTGAATAAAAAACATAAATTCAAAAACTCCAATTATAATTTAATATTATATATTCCAAAAGACCATTACCATGAAAATAACTGATCTTAGGCCTGCAAACCAATATAATGGGATATTCATGTGCAATTTGAGCAAGATATAATCCATCTGTATCGATAAAATCATCCCAAATTGCATACACAATTGGCATCATTCTACAAAAAAAAAAAATATATATAAATAAAATTTAATGTAATAATAAAAAATCATACCAAAAAAATTAATTTAACAAAAACATACTCTTCATTAATTAAAAGAAACTCCTGAACTCGTATATATCTTCCTCCCAACATAAAAACTTGCATTGGAAGCACCTGAATGACAACATCGAGAATAGCTGTAACAACAAACAAAAAATTCTCACTATGATAACAAATATAAACCAATAATTACATAAAAAAGTATCAATAATATTTAGAATACTTATAATTGAGTCTCGCGAATGCCTCAGTGACTCCAAATCTCCAAACCGAGTCAAGTGGTAAACATTATGAATTGGTAGTGCAAGACCTTCATCAACAGTTTGAATAAAAGTATTCGGTCTTAACACCAATTCAAAAGGAACTGATCCAAGCACTATTGAGCCATTAAGGATTCGATGAACAGCAGCATCAGCAATGTAATATGTCGAGTACAATTGTAAAGTTTCATTCAAGACATGAAAATCATTATAATATGCAACTGCTTGAACCCGATCACCCTACAAAATAAACATCATAAAAATTTCTAAAAAAAAAAAGCAACAAACAAAATATAATACTTACCAAACTATCTGCAAAAACAAATCGCTGATACATCCGACCCATATTACGACTATCCCGAATAAGACTTTTTTCAACAAGTACTACTCGAAGAACCCATCCATAAATAACATCATTTAACCGATTAACAAACACAACATTCTGTTCCATAGTACTAAATCTAAAAGACAATTTCACCTAAATAACAAAGTTACAAATTACGTTTCTTACAAATAAAACTCAACTACTACAATGAAATGATCCTAATACATAATACAATTCACTTATATATATGGAAAAAAAATCAAGCAATCTTCATACTCGTCACAAATATTCTGAACACTATAATAGATGCCAGCCACATTAAAGAAACTTGGCACCCATGCACCCAATGTATTCAAAAGCCCATGCCACCTAGCCAAACAATCACTCTATATTTTATTCTACCTTGCACCCAATATCATATTTCACTCAATCCAACAAATAGAACGTCTAAACCACTGGGCCAATGGCTCAGTGGACACCAGGGAGGGACTTAAGTCCCTCCTTGGGCTGTAGGTGAGGGTTCAAACCTCACCTGTAGCGAAAAAAATTTAAGGATTGTCCCATACCACTCTCTTGATTTAGTTGGATCTCTATACCCACTAATCCCTTACCACAGCCTCCTTAGGCTCCCCTTCCCCCCATAGATTAGGATAGAGTAGGGAAAAAAAAAACAAATAGAACGTTTGACAACAATTCTCACACACACTACACATGGGCCCCTAAAATTCACAAATGCATCTGCTTAACACAACAAAACCAAAAAATAACTATATCAGGGCAAGGCCACGCTAGGCGTTGGCCCAAGCACTAGTATATATAAGGCGTGAATGCCTCTTTTGAACAATGACTTTCGTCCGATTTCAACGTAAATATTGACTTTATGAGGGGCAATAATTTCGTCCGGTCTTTAAAGGGCGTTCTCGATTTTCTGCTCCATTAATTGAGGGTCTTTTGGTCAACAGAAAGAAATTTGCTTTGATATTCCCATTTCATTCTTGCTGTCATGGGCTGAGAATGCCACGTGTTTTTTCCCAGTTTTCAGATACACTACCTGATGGCAGCAGCTGCCTAATTCTCATTTCTCTGGACTCACCGAGTAACTTCTTTGCATTCTCCGTTATCCTCTCTGTGCGCCCGCCCCTTGCTTTCACCATCCTTTCTGTCCTTCTGTCCTCTTAATGAGTTTATTCCTTTGAGAAATTTTCCTCTTCCCTTTCACCCTCCAAATCCAACAAAAATTCTATATCCAAACCGCCTCTCATGGAATCTGTTATAGCAAAATTCATAATGTAGGCTATGGTGTTATTTTTGTTGTGGTTTACGAATGAGGCATGGAGGTTGTGGACCCATTTCATGGCAGGGCAACTCGGAAGGCAGATCTGAGATTGGAACAAATGTAATAGTTTCCCTCACTTGCATGCAACTGGGTTGTAGCCATGGTACCAATCCTCCCCCTTGGCATTGAATACTAAGCCTTTTCAAGCATTATTTTACTAATTTCCCAACTTTACTTTGGTATGTTGATAAAGCTTAAAATTCAAAGGAAGGTGTGGTGTAATTGTATGATTTTTCCATTATTAAATTCACTCTATTTTTTAATATAAATAATAGGATTGCAAAATTATTGGTGACTATCAGTTCATCATTGCGGCTTTTGTGAGAGCTGTGCTTCCAAGATTCATGCATGAGTAGAACAATTAGTTAAAGGGTCATATGATTTCATTAGAGTCGACTACTATACTTCTAATGCAATTTCCCATCGATGAAAATTAAGTGAACTTATACTAGTCAAGTTCAGTACCAACATGAGCTCAGTTGCAGCTTTATAATTGTTTTAAATTACAGCAATTTCGGATTTATTAGGCACATTTTGACTTTTCTGTTGTTATAATGTTGCTGGAGTTTTTGAAGTTAGTTGATCATTGAACTTCAACAATGATAAGCTATCACTTAGGATAGCTCTGCATTCTCTTTTCCTCTTCTGTTTCTTATGGTATTAAGAGTTGAAAAAGCATGGACATTCTATAAGCTGAGAGCTTTCATATCTGAAAAAAAACAAAAGTAGAAAAAACATGGCCTTTGCATTGAGGAAAGCATCTGTGCTAGCAAGATTGGAAAGTACATAGCAATATCCATCTGCTATTGTATATTTTATGACTGCCCTGCTTTATAATGATATACCCTCTGTATTGTTGAAGAAATATGATATATTCAGTTCAAGCTATTGCAAATTTGGAAAAAAAAATCATTGAACCAACTAGGTTTGCATATTATTTTTAGCTTTTAGCTAGTAGTTAGCTTAGAAGAGAAAAGATGATGAACTTTTGATATTGTTTGGATTTAAGAAAGAAGTCAAAGGATTTAGGACAGCAAGTTTCCTCTTACTTGCTTATCCAGGTTGCATGGAGAGATTTTCTATGGTTTTTTCTCAAAATTTTTTTGGGAAATTTGGAAAAGAATGTTATTGAAATAGAGGAATTTTACATTAATTTTCTGGAGGTTTTGTTACTTCCTCTTTTTCTGTGGTGGATTCTAATTAGTAGCTAAAAGATGATGTGTTGAATTGGAATTTAATATAGTCATGATTAGAGGATAAGAAAATGTAATTTCCTGGGCAAAAGAAAAATTTTGGGGATGGGATTTGCAGTGTGAGATTCAGGCTCTTGATTGCCTTTGTGCAACTATTGCAAATATGATATATTGAAGGGACTAAACACAGTTGCAGGCCTTCCCTACTCACATTGCAGAGAAAAAGATCATACTTGTAGACAAGGAGAATGATGCTTTATCTTGCTGTAAAACATGCTTCAATTGTTTAGATTTTTGGAAATGCAATGATAGTTTCTTGCTTTCACAGTGCTCTTTTTTTTTCCTTGGAACAATTTTGCTCTTATGAGCTGCACATAGATCGACTAACTCTGCAAGGAAGTTTGTTCCTTGCTTATGGTTAAGTATATGACTACAATACTGCTGCAACTTTTATGCCTAACATTTCACATTTTACTAAAGCTGTCACTGTATCATTTACCAGATCTTGCAAGCTTGGTTCCAACTTATGAGCTTCCGTGAAGGAGCAAATTGAAGATCGCCTTAGACTTGCTTGTCATGAGCAAAAATTATCTTTAGCTCAAATAGCAAGCATACAATAGCACGGATTTTGAACTGCGTTTGAACCTTTTTGTTTATATACAGACCTGTATCAACTATCTCTCACGGGAATTGGGGATTTGGTAATCACACTTTATGCTTAAAATCTCCTTTGTGCTTTCTTGTTAGTTCTGCCTTCTTTTAATGTTTAGATGAGAGTAAATATTTACTGTTTCTTTCCTGTTGATAGTTGGAATTGGTTACAATATGAGGTTCGGACAAAATTTTAATCCTATCCTCTTTACCACATGCTAGTAAAATATTATTTTTTTGTAGCAGACTGATATTATAGGATTTGTAGTATATTCAATAACTTGATACTCAAATCATGGATGAGGCAAAGTTTGTCTAAATAAGCTTTACAGTGTCCTAACTCCTTGCAAAAAAAAAAATACTAAATAGTCCTAATTGGCATCGCAAGTTACGGCAACGTGCCAGTGCCATCTAGGTCTAATATTTTTTTTTTGGTCAAAATCTAGTCCTAATTGGTTCTGCTGTTTCTTGATCATGTTGTATGCTTGCGAATTAAAATTGCATTAAAATAGCATGTGAATGAGCATTTGTCTTTAATTAAGGAGTAAAAATGATTTAAAGTATAAATAACAAACTATAAACGATTTATGAAGTAGATTATGTGAAAGTTTTAAATTTTAAATTTGACTGGTGATAGGGTTGGTTATAACCCACTACTTTTTATGTATTAAAATAAATACAAAAATCTATAACCCACTACTTGTTATGTTCTTGGGTTTTTTTAGGGTTAAATATAGTAAACCCCTTAACTTTACATTTAGCTGCACTTTACCCCCTCAACTTTACATTTAGTTGCACATTTGTGATTTTTTTGAAACGTGATTGTAATTTGCAAAGCTCATTTGTAGGGGTGGTTATAGGGTTAGTGTGGTGACAAATATTTCTTAATTATAAAAATGTAACATTGTATTAAAATAGCATACGAATGAGCATTTGTCTTTAATTAAGGAGTAAAAAGGATTTAAAGTATAAATAACAAACTATAAACGATTTATGAAGTAGATGGTGAGAATGTTTTAAATTTTAAATTTGATTGGTGATAGGGTTGGTTATAACCCACTACTTTTTATGTATTAAAATAAATACAAAAATCTAGAAAAAAGAATGAAAAGTTTGGAAGTCATTGAGAGGGTCTCTGCTAAAAATCCTTCTGCAATACATATAGATATAGACTAGTGTGGATACCCATGTTATGCACGGTACTGACATTATTAAAAGAAATTAAAAAAGAGAGTGAATAAAAAAAGTTAAAAAATTGTACTAACATAATTAAAATATCAGATTTGTCTAACAATAGTTCGAAATATAATAAAAAATATATATATTATTCAAGAAACTGCCTTTGTTTAGAAGATGGAACTTGAAAGAATAATAAAAATTTATATTAAAAAATGAATGATATATGAATAAAAATGAATGTAATCAAATGCTTTATTTGATTTTAAAATGAAATACTTACATACATTATGCATTCGATTTGATAATTTTTGTATGAAGGTGCGAACATTCTGCACACTAATTAATCTTCAGTACGAAATGCAATATTGGTGGTTTAATTTACTCTGTTGAATTTTGTTGAGTTCGTGTTACAAATAAGAATGCACAATCTTTGCATGAATTAATTCATTGGTTGAACAGCTTATCCCCATTTTCTTGAGAATTAAAAGCATATGGAATTTGAAATTAGTGTATATTTTACATGGTTTATAAATAGTATCACAATATATATATATATATCAAGAAATTCTACCATCCATTGCAATTTTTCTAAAATAAGAAGCATCACAATGAAATACGAATCGTTCATTTGAAAAATTTAGTATAGTTCAGAAACACTGTTGTTTTTTTTTCCCTCAGTGTATTTGGTTTGTGTGGATGGCAATGAGAATAAAATGGGTTAGCGATCACCCGTTGTTGTCAATAATTATGAAAAATTGTAATTCAAATGGACTCCTTAATTTTCGATATGTGATTTTTCATAGTGTTGATTTCATTATCAGTTACTTGGTACTATTAGTTATCCGTTGGTTAAGTGATAAAGATTACTAAATAAAAAAAGTGTAAAATTGTAGTAAAAATGAAGCGAACCTGCAATCTTTGTAAATTGGAAACGTGTTTTGTATCAGATGTAGTTCGTAACTTGCAAACATGATTTGTAAAGATGGTTACCATTAGTAAGGGATCAAGATTACACAATTTTAAAAAATAGAAAATTTTAGTAAAGATAAAGTGAACTTGCAATATTTGAAATTTGAAACGTGATTTGTATCAGACGCGGTTTGTAATTACAAACATATGAGTTGTAGGGGTGGTTACCATTAGTTAAGGGATAAAGATTATTAAGTTAAAAAATGTAAAATTGTAGTAAAATAGGATTCAAATTTTTGACGATTTTTAAAGGTTCTCATCAAAAACTCTCGCTAATACATATAGATATAGATGACTATTGAATTTTTCTTTGTGCCTTTTTTACTTCTTAGATTTAGAATTTGAGGCAAAAATATCGACATATAAAAACAGAGTTGTGGGATTAATAGTAACTAGTCTAAACACCTGTGCTACGCACAGTAGATAATATTTGTGGAAGAAATTATAATCGATGGAGGAATTTAAAAAGAGTAAGAAATGTACGTAATTGTTCGTCTAATTTAGGGCACATGAAAGTATAGTTAAAAAATGAGATTTTGTAGCAATAGTTCAATATACGATAAAAACATTTCCATTATTTATAAATTACCACATTGACGGAAGTTAAATCCTAAAAAAAAAAAGAAGTAGAAATCTATATCATAAATTGAGAAACATAAGAGTTCAATTAAATATAACTGAATATTTAATTTGATAAGTAAATGAAATACTTACAAATATTTTGCCTTCGATTTTATAATTTTTTATGAATGTGGGAACATTCTTCACACCAATCAACTCAGAGTACGAATGCCGATCTTTGGGGTTTAATTAATTCTATTGAATTTTGTGGAGTTCGTACTATAAATGAGAATGCACGATTTTTGTATGAATTAATGTGTTGGTCGAACAATGTATCACCATTTTCCTAACTATTAAGAGCATGTGGAATTTAGAATTATCATTTGTTTAGAAAGTTTGTAAATAATATTGTATGAAAATATATACATATAAATAATTTATACCTTCCCTTTCAAATCTCTACGATAAAAAGCAACACAACGAAATGTGAATCATGCATGCCTGCCTTGAAGAGCGAGAGGTTACCACTGGAATATCTAACTTGTATGTTAACATTGTATCTGTTAAAAGGAAATTGTGATATACAATAAAAAAATGTAATTAAACTTAAAGATATATGAAAATAATTACCTGACAATAGTGTCGACTACATCATTACAATGGATACACACCATTTTTTAAAAATGAGATTCACATGGTTGTTCACAATTTTGCATAACTTATGGAACATATTGTCTATGCTAATGCTTTGAATGTAAGCAAGTATCCGAAAATATTTAACCTAAAACCATTCAAAAATGTAAAGATTACAATTATTAATTCAAAATAATATGTAGATAATTGTTCATTAATTAATTAATTGAGAGAATTTTTACCGTAGATGTGACTGCAAATGTTTCCTCCTTTGCAATTTGGCAAGTTTGAAAATTAGGCCCTGGTGAAATATTTGTAGTCGGACATGTTCTACGGTGAAATTAAGTTGAGGGTTAAGATCGATACCAGAAAGAAGTTGGAAAAGATCAATACTAGAAGGAAATTGAAAGAGATGATAAATTGCGATTTTTGGTAAAATTATGTTGTTATCTCTTATTATTGGGTTGGAGAAGTTTTAATCAAACTGGAATTGCTAATTGGAGGAGTATTAATTGAAGTGGGAAGGTATGTGAAGGGAGGTGTATTAGTTGGAGTGGAATTCTTATTTGATGAAAACTGGTAGTGTGTTTCAAACGTGAACAAGATATATTTTACGAAATAAATTAAATGTAAAATGCTAGAAAAATGGAATTGAAAGTAGGAAGGTGTGTGGATACTTGTTGCTAAAAACCCCTTCTCAAATTTATATAGATACTAGTGTGAATACCCGTGCTATGCACGGTGCTGACATTATTAAAAAATGAAAATAAAAGGGTGAATTAAAAAAGGTTAAAAAATTGTACCAACGCAATTAAAATATAATATCTGTCTAACAATAGTTTGAAATATGATAGAATGTGTATATTATTCAAAAATTACCATTTTTTGGAAGATAGATCCTGAAAAAATAATAGAAATTTATATTAGAAAATGAATGATATATGAATAAAAATGAATGTAATTAAATGTTGTTAAAATAAAATACTTACAAATATTATGCATTCGATTTGATAATCTTACATGAAGGTGCGAATACTCTTCACACCAATCAACTTTTAGTACGAAAGCCAAAATTGGTGATTTAATTAATTCTGTTAAATTTTGTGGAATGCGTACTACAAATGAAAATGCACGATCTTTGCATGAATTGATTCGTTGGTTGAACAACCTATCACCATTGTCCTGAGAATTAAGTACGTGCGAAATTCAAAATTAGTGTATTTTTTTTTACATAATTTATAAATAGCATTATAAAAAATAAACATATATCAAGAAATTCTACCTTCCTTTGTAATTCTCTGAGATAAGAAGCATTACAATCAAATATGAATCGTGCATGTCTGTCCTATAGATTAAGATGCATGTTACCACTAGAATCTTTGATTTGTATGTTAACATTGTACCTGTTTAACAAATAAAATGTTATATACAATACAGAAAAATTTGTTGAAATTAAAGGTACATGAAATTAATTACCTAACAACAGTGTTGATCACGTCATTACAATGCGTACACACTGTTTTTTAAAAACTACCTTCACATAGTTATCCACAATTTTTGCATAATTCATAGAACATGTTTTCTATGTTAATGCTCTAAATGTAAGCAAGTATTCGAAAATATTTAACCTAGTAAGAATGAAAGAAGGTATAGGTTATGATTATAAATTTAAAAATTTTTTGTAGTAATTAAATTAAATAGAGTAAGTTTACCGTATGCATGATTATATATTCGGATATTTATATTCTTTTTGAATTTGCTATCAACAATGCTTGTGATATTGTAAAATTGTTTGATCTCAACCACGACACTAACTTTCGAGCACATGTATCATTTTCAAACCTACAATTTTTTTAAATACATGTTGATAAGAGTATGAAACAACATTAAAAGTTTGATGTAGTGTTACTGATGGAACTCACCAACTGCACAGGTATCGAGCAAAATCTAAATTGTGATGATATACAATTTGCTAGCTCCAATTGTACAAAGTGATGGTCCTGCATAGTATGGTTATATTCGCTAAAAAACTATTCAAATTGTATAGAGTATAAGTAAAAGCATTTGATTTACCTCTGAAATTTCGTACGCAAATACCACATGCTAGTAAAATATTATTTTTTTGTAGCAGACTGATATTATAGGATTTGTAGTATATTCAATAACTTGATACTCAAATCACGGATGAGGCAAAGTTTGTCTAAATAAGCTTTACAGTGTCCTAACTCCTTGCAAAAAAAAAAAAACACTAAATAATCCTAATTGGCATCGCAAGTTACGGCAACGTGCCAGTGCCATCTAGGTCTCATATTTTTTTTTTTATCAAAATCTAGTCCTAATTGGTTCTGCTGTTTCTTGATCATGTTGTATGCTTGCGAATTAAAATTGCATTAAAATAGCATGTGAATGAGCATTTGTATTTAATTAAGGAGTAAAAAGGATTTAAAGTATAAATAACAAACTATAAACGATTTATGAAATAGATTATGTGAAAGTTTTAAATTTTAAATTTGACTGGTGATAGGGTTGGTTATAACCCACTACTTTTTATGTATTAAAATAAATATAAAAATCTATAACCCACTACTTGTTATGTTCTTGGGTTTTTTTAGGGTTAAATATAGTAAACCCCTTAACTTTACATTTAGCTGCACTTTACCCCCTCAACTTTACATTTAGTTGCACATTTGTGATTTTTTTGAAACGTGATTGTAATTTGCAAAGCTCATTTGTAGGGGTGGTTATAGGGTTAGTGTGGTGACCAATATTTCTTAATTATAAAAATGTAACATTATATTAAAATAGCATACGAATGAGCATTTGTCTTTAATTAAGGAGTAAAAAGGATTTAAAGTATAAATAACAAACTATAAACGGTTTATGAAATAGATGGTGGGAATGTTTTAAATTTTAAATTTGATTGGTGATAGGGTTGGTTATAACCCACTACTTTTTATGTATTAAAATAAATACAAAAATCTAGAAAAAAGAATGAAAAGTTTGGAAGTCATTGAGAGGGTCTCTGCTAAAAACCCTTCTGCAATACATATAGATATAGAATATAGATATTTAGAAATTTATAAAAACTTGGATATCCAAAACGAATAATTTTTAGATTTTATGGTTTTCAAGCCTAGTTCAAGTTGATTGGTAAAACTTTAACCAATTTCTCCTTTCGAAATGACAATTTTTGGATATCCATCACGGACTCTGTCCGATTATTAACGGATAAATTGATCCGTATCACGGAACTAGTATACTAATACGTAGCCATCCGAATCCTTAACGAATAAAACCCGACCCTCTTATAAAACCAACCCCAAATCCTTACAAGCCTCATAACTCAAAATATCAAAATCCTAAGCCCTAATTGTCCAATTTCCCATCAGCAATGGATCTTCTTCAAGCATACGCCGAGGGAGGCGAGTTCGACATCGACGACGCCAATTCTCCACCTCCGCAAAACCCTCCGACCGCCACCGACGCTGATGATACCATCACTTCCTCCCCGGACTCCTCGCCGATGCGACTTTCACTGCCGTCGAAGTCTTCCGCCCCAAAGGTCGATGATACAATGCTGGCCCTAACCGTAACAGGTAATAAAGCTCAATCCAAGCCTCTGGATCCTACTCAGCACATGGTTTCGTTCAACCCTACGTATGATCAACTATGGGCACCGATTTACGGTCCGGCCCATCCGTATGCGAAAGACGGAATTGCTCAAGGGCTTAGGAATCATAAACTCGGGTTTGTTGAAGATGCTTCGATTGAACCCTTTGTGTTTGATGAACAGTACAATACTTTTTATAAATATGGGTATGCGGCTGATCCCTCTGGGAATAATTTCGTCGGTGATTTGGATAAGCTGCAGGAAAGTGGCGCGGTTTCTGTGTATAATATTCCTCAGAATGAGCAGAAGAGGAGGAGGATTGATAAAAAGAAAGAGAAGTTGGAGAAATTGGGTGAAGTTGATGGGGAGGAAGCCGGAGATATGGATGTGTCCGAGGTTGATAATCCGGCAACTGAGGCTTGGATTAGGAAGAATAGTAAGAGTCCTTGGGCTGGAAAGAGGGAGGGAGTTGGTGGCGAGTTGACTGAGGAGCAGAAAAAGTATGCTGAGGAGTACGCAAAGAAGAAGGGTGAAGGAGAGAACGAGGGTGGGAAAAGTAATGCGGGTATGGCTGATAAGAGTACTTTTCATGGAAAGGAGGAGAGGGATTATCAAGGAAGGTCGTGGATTGCACCTCCTAAGGATGCGAAAGCTAGTAATGATCATTGTTATACACCGAAAAGATTGGTGCATACTTGGAGTGGGCATACTAAAGGGGTTTCTGCTATTAGGTTTTTCCCAAAACATGGGCATTTGTTGCTGTCTGCTGGGATGGATACAAAGGTGAAGATATGGGATGTGTATAATTCAGGGAAATGCATGAGGACTTACATGGGGCACTCAAAGGCTGTCAGGGATATATGGTTTAGTAATGATGGAAGCAAGTTTTTGACTGCCAGCTATGATAAGAATATAAAGTACTGGGATACGGAAACTGGGCAGGTGATATCAACCTTTTCCACAGGGAAGATACCATATGTGGTGAGGCTCAATCCAGATGAGGATAAGCAGAATGTGCTTTTGGCTGGGATGAGTGATAAGAAAATTGTGCAGTGGGATATGAATACTGGGCAGATTACTCAGGAATATGATCAGCATTTAGGGGCAGTGAACACAATCACGTTTGTGGATAATAATAGGAGGTTTGTTACTTCGAGTGATGATAAGTCACTGCGTGTTTGGGAGTTTGGGATTCCAGTTGTTATAAAGTATATAAGCGAACCGCATATGCATTCAATGCCATCCATTGCCTTGCACCCAAATTCTAATTGGCTTGCTGCACAGAGTTTGGATAATCAGATTCTTATTTACAGTACAAGGGAGAGGTTTCAGCTTAATAAGAAGAAGAGATTTGCAGGGCATATTGTAGCTGGATATGCTTGTCAGGTTAACTTCTCACCAGACGGACGTTTTGTCATGTCAGGAGATGGTGAGGGCAGATGTTGGTTTTGGGATTGGAAGAGTTGCAGGGTTTTTAAGACCCTTAAATGTCATGAAGGGGTATGTATTGGCTGCGAATGGCATCCATTGGAGCAGAGTAAAGTAGCTACATGTGGATGGGATGGTCAAATTAAATATTGGTAAGAAATCTTTATCGTTGTTCCCTACTTTGACTTGTCTTATGGTGTAAATTCTAGTGTATCTTTCCTGCTTTACAATGATTTGGTTATTACTTCCAGTAAACTACACTAATCTGGTAATGCTTTGCTCTGAAAATTGCCGCACTAGACAGACAAGTGTGATTCTCTTATGCTGCACATAGACATATTAGAGGGCCCTTATCTGTGTTTAAACAAATTTTGTAAATTTTACTAATAAAGTACATTGATCTGGTAATGCATAGCTCTGAAAATTTTGGCTGAATGTGCTCTCTCTCTCAAGAGAAAGTCCAAACCCCCTCTCCCCCAAAAACTCTCCAAGAACCTTTTTCTCTCTTTGTTGTTCCTGCATTTTTGTGTTGAGCTTATTGTATTTATAGATAATCTCTCTTTATTCAGGGAGGTTGGTGACTTGGATGACTTGTACCGACAGGCATATCTTTCAGGTGTTAATTCTTGGAAACATTTCTGAATGGAAATTTTTGAGTTACTGGTGAAACACAGAATTTAACAAGAAGTCATGAATATTTTGGAGGACAGTTGCTCTATTTTATAACATTTGAATGATGTTGAGTAGAGAATATTAGCTGTATAGTAGAACATTTAAATGATTTCTAATCTAACCTGGTTAAAGTCATGCAAACAATTGCAGTTGCTGCCATGTACCTGGTTTCTAGATTCAGTACATGTGTTTTTACAGCTCTCTCTCTATCTCTCTCTCTCTGTGGGTGGGGGATTGTGGCTCTGCTTAGGTGTGACTACATATCTCATCAATTCTGTCACGACTAATTGAAGTTTAGAAAGTTCAGGAGAGGCTGACGTGTTTTGCTGCTTTTCAGGGACTAACCTTGAAGATGAAGAAGTCTGCTCAACCTGTGGCTGGACCACCTTTGAAGATGGAGTGTGCCCAACCTGTGGATCCTGTTACAATTTGTATGATGTTAAACCTTTCAGCGGACCAATGATGGTAGAGCCCCAAAAAAGTTGATAATGTGCCCAACTGGCTGGTTGTGCCAGTGGACTAGAGCTCAAAATATGGATCTCTATCTTATTCTACCATGTTCATCTTCCTTCGGCTGCCATTGAACTTGGATATTTGTGAGAGGCCAGGTCCACAGTGATGAGATATCACTAGTTTAGCTACTGATGTTCTCATGCCATTTGTTTGCTTTTTCATTAATCGACATTGTAACATACGTTTGCTAAATGGTTTTGGATTTTGTAAGAGAGAGTAATGATAGGAAATCGCATTGCAAAAATAATTTCTGTTTTTGCTATTCTGTGTTTGGAAAAGAATATTCCATCTGTGAACTGCATTAGAGGGTCATGAACCCCTTTTAAAATCTGTAAATAATAATATATTAACCCTGCTCTTTCTATCAACTGTGGAATGAAATCAGCTATGGACTGCAAATAAAAGTGGATCCAAGCTCTTTCTATCCAACAAATGTCTGCATTTCTATTTCTACCAGGCTATGACATCATAACTACTTTAATCATTGCGAGTTGAACAATCAGTTCTAGCCGAGGATCAATTCCCAAAGCTTCTAAAGATGCCAGTGCTTCAACGGTTCAACCTGTAAGTCTGAAGCAGCGGCAGTTTGGCACCTAAGATGATGATTCTACTATCTTGATTCAATATGATAATTCATTAGATGCTTCCCCTGTAGAACAAATCCCAAGAGCAGTCAACGTCAGGACTGGCCAGAAAGTTACCATCATTCAGTCGAGATTTGGCCATATCAAGTGGGATAATTATCTGTGATACATCATAATTCTTGACAGATTCGATAACTTCAATTTTCCAGAGACTTCCAAGCAGTATATTTCCGTTTCTAAACCAGTGCATTTCTTTCTATCAATGCACACCACACAAATTAGAGAAATTAAATACACTATAAGATTATCAGTATCTCTGATGCTGATCTCAACTAGTCATTGTTCCATAAGAATAATATGACCCTTTACTCCAAACTGAACTTCGAATGTTTTTTACAACAAAAGTTTCCAAAATCTTGTCAATTGGTCACTAAATATGAAATCAATCCCGAAATATGAACAATTGATGTTAGTATACAAATTAAAAAGATGAGTAAGAAGTAGCACGGCCAAAAAGCAATATATTGCTGAGGACCAATACTATCCACGATGTGTAACAATGGCTAACTGGTCAAGACAATCAAGCAAGTCCATAGTAATCACCGTGAAGTTGTTACAGTTTAACAATTTTGCAAGTCTTCATCATGACTGATGCGGAAAAAATGCCAACTAGAACTATGGAAAGTCTGAAAATAATCATCTGATGTTGCATTAATTGCAAACTCTTTAGTGAACCTCCTGATGGCCATGATATGCCTTTGTCTTTCCTCACGAATTGGATCCTTGCAGACTGACAAGAATTGTTCATATGCCTCAAAGCTATTTCCAAACAATACAATCTGGTTCAACATATTGACTTCCCAATTCGCCTGGAGGAGATTGTCATACAATCCTGCCTCACAGTGTGGCATGAAGAATAGTGTTGGTTTTAAGGCTTGTCGCCTTCCCTGTTCATTAAAAGATAGCACAGAACATCCTAAAGCTGACAAAACCTTTGATTCTGTTAAAGAAAGAACTGGATCAAACACCTCTACATCCCCTATCCACGTGAATTTCCTTTTCATCAATATTGCCAGGCTAAGTTGTAATCGAGGTGGTTCATATGACTCAATGCTGCCAATACCATATATTACCATCTGCAATTTCTCTTCTGACCCCGAAACCCTGTGCAAATGATCAGACATTTCATGACTTTGGATTTGATCTATGAAGGCTTGATAGAACTGGGAACTCTCAAGTTTTTGGACATAACTCAGCATCTTCTGCATTAATTTTGATTCATTTTCGGGATCACTTTGATCATCTATAGGAGACCAGGATTGCCCCGGTTTCTGTAGTTCAGATTCAATGGTTTTGCGAAACTGCCTCTTCTGTTTTCCTCGACGAGGTAAGACTATCTTCCAGTCTTCAGCAGGAGGATTAGGCTTTTCAAGGCTTAAAGTTTTCGCAGATGCAGCCATGATTGGACCAAATAATTGTTCTACAAGAACCTAGAACAACTTGTAACTCCAGCTAATAATCCTGGCAAAAGAATGCATTCCACAAAGACCTAATACAGACAAAGGATAAGAATTCCTTAAACTTAAGCACCATATGCGTGTCCGCGGAAAAGTCAATATACCAAGATTAGGTAAACTTCCTATTCATAATACACTACAGTCTTTTACAAATACAAAACAACATACAAAACAGACAGAATTCTGACTAAAGCAGGGCTACTTATACGTGCAAAAATATGTTTTTTACAGTCATATAAGGTCACTGTCAAGCACCAAAAATGTGCATTTACCATTTCATTTTCTGTACAGAATCCCTCAGATTTTTTCTTTGCTTCATGTATGAGGGCAGGACCTCAAAAATTATCTACAGATAAGATGAAAGCACAACAGAAATATGTCAAAGCTGCATACTTCTCAAGATTAATAGCACTCCTTTAGGCTATCAAAGTTTTTGGATCAATAAATGGGGGATTCTACATCCCTTCTGTCAAATAGATGTCCTCTGAATCAAGTAAAACAAGAAGACAAACAAGCCTATTAGACTAAAGACATAAATCCCACTTCAATTTTCACCTTGATACTCGTGAACAACTGGGTAAAAACTCAATACAAGTCCCAAAAAAAAAACATTTGCTACCAAGAATCCTATATAATTACCTCCAGAAAGAACAACTTCCTCGAATTAGATTCAGATGGAAAATTGGAAAAAAAAAAAGAAAAGAAACAAACAAACAAAAGAAGCAGGCGAATAGATACAATTGCTGTTGATGCTTAACCCTGTTCAAAAATGGCAAGACTGAAGACAAGAAAGCTGCCCGTCAGAGGTTTCGCTGGCTTTCTGCCTACCTCTTCTCGATTGGGATTAGGGATTTGTGGCTTCAAACCCAGTTGCCCCAGGAAAGGAGGGAGAGGGGTGGGCAGATGCCGCCGCTGGAACTGTGGGTTTTGGTCTTTAAGCTTGTTTCAGTAGTTTATGACGGGTACGAGGCATCAATGCAGAGAGTGAAAAAGCCAGACTACAGAGTATTAGCGACTGCACGAGTGCCAATGCCTACCGTCCGTGCAAGGAGAGTATAATGTTTGGATTGCAGATTTCCAAACAAAAATTGTTTAATTTTCGTTGAGTATTTTTTAATTATCTTTTTATTTCATGTATATCAAATCACTTTAATAAATTTTTTACAAAAAGTCCAAAAAAATACAATTCATAAGTTTAGCATCAACGGATATTAGAATAAGTGAAAAGGCTTAGACGGTGTAAGTGAAAGGCAATATATTCAAAATCGAAGAGGACATATTAGAAGAGTTTCGCTGCAAGGGGTCGACTTAATTTGAATAGAGTCCAACTAGATTCGAATAGGATTAATTACAAATCATAAAACGTATGTTAATATTTGTGGTTTATATAAAAAAAAGTATAAATTTTAGCTGTTGACAAATTAAGGGCTTATTCTTGATTGATTATTTTAATTGATTATTAATTCATGGATAAATTAAGGGCTTGTTTTCGATTAATTATTTTAACTGATTATAAATTCTGATTTTAGCTAATCAGTTTTTGGTTATTTTTGTATTCTAATTAATAATTACAGGTCTTTTTAATAACAAAAAATGTTAAAATCTATAATTACCCAAAGAGTAGCTTTTGCTGATTCTAATCAGTCTCTATAATCAGATTTTGTAAAATCTAAAATAACAGAGAGCAAGGCCTAAGTAAATCATGTACAAAACCTAGTTCACGAAAATTAAGCTTTCTACTTTTGACCAAGCCAAAAAAAAAAATAAGTATACATTTTGAAAATAAATTTATGGGTTTTATGTCTAATGTGTGTTAAAAAAGGGTAAACCATAATTAGTTAGCAATTAATGTTTTCATAGTTTATACATTAGTAGATTTAGATGAACATCATCGCATTTCAATTTCAGTTTTAATTTTACATTTTACACATGTAAACACGCATATAAACCTACTAATGTAAACAATAACTGTGTGAGAAAAATTATTTCATTAGTTAATGTCTTAAATTTAAGAATGATTTTAAAAATTGAATAATAATTATATTGGTTGAAAAATGGCAAAACAAAAAAAAACTGTCAAATTATTATATGCTTTGACGGTTCATTCTCTGAATTCGATCTCACAAATCTCTAAATTTTAGATTTACCAAACAATTTTCAAATGGCATGAAGCCCAATAATGAATAGTCCGGTGCAATTGGACTTGACAATTGTTGAGAATTACCTCTGTCACATCACAGGTAGAAATAATTAAAAAAAAAAAAAATTGTGTCCAATTCATTCAGTAAGACAGATATTCCGTAAAATCAACTGATTTTACATATATTGACAATGGATTTGTTTGGACTGCACATTATTTATACCTCATTTATACACATTGACTTGTTTGTATCATCAACACATTTTTCACCTATTTTTTATCTCGTATACATCATATCACAAAAATGTGCTATAGTATTTAAAAAAAAAAAAAACTCGTCCCAGATAATTTCCTATCCAAAGTTTTCAACAGTGCATTTTAAACAAGTGTAACTTGGGCTGCCATGGTATTATGACTAATGAGAACAAGAACAGCCAGAATGCTGAACATTGTTGGAAGCTGACTTAAAACTACGTTCCCATGTATCTGATGGAGCAGCTTCTGCATGGGGAACGTGGAGAGGATGCTTCTCTCTCTTATCCCCCCTTACCTGCTTCAATGCATGCTTTAGGACAGGCAACAAAGCCTCCATGCACTCAGCCACCGCGTTTGGGTTACCGGGCATGTTAATGATCTACAACAACACATGGTAGAATGAGATGAGACTAGGTTAATCTCCAAAAAAATCCTCCAAGTACAAGCCAAAGACCAACTGTTCACTTCATAGTCGATCAGTAGTATCTTAATTTGAGTCTAAAAAATTCTCTATTTCCATATGAGTTGGGAAAGTTTGCTGCAGTCTAGATATATGAAACAGCCAAATAGATATCTTTTGCTTGATTAAATAACAAATAAGTGTATCCGCTTCTTTAATCAAGATATAAAAGATATAGACATTCTATTGCCCATGAAACCTTTCCCATAAGCTAGAAAAAACTCTACTCCTGGGAGGATCTCCACAGGCCATCTCCAAAAAATTCCTCTTCAAAAAAATCCAATCCCGGTATGCTCATTTGCTCCACATACTTAAACTTCTATCATTAACTTAAATTGTCATTAATGCAGTAGTGGATTTCCTTGTGGCCATATAGCTCCTCCAAGAAGTGAGGTTCTCAGTTTTCTCATCAGTACAAAGTTAATGGAGCTTGATATCCTGCTCGAGATAGACAGAGAGGGAGGGAGGGTTTATTTCGTGGATCCTATCATAGAAGGCGACATATTTATGTTTCTGTTGTTTACCTAATGCTCACAAACAAGGAGACAGTAATCTGCTTACTAATCTCACAGTTCAAACATACACAGATTCTAGCTTACCAAAGTTGTTCCTCTAATCCCGGCTGCAGAGCGTGAAAGCATTGCAAATGGTGTCACCTGCTTACAATTAGATTGCACAATAATGAAATCAGTAACCTTTCAGCAGCATCATATCACTCATTCTCAAAATATAATGACCAATTAACAAAAGCAGATCTAGTAAGAAAAGACTTCTCCAAGCACGAGAAGAAAGATAAATATACAATCCACTCTAACAAGATGCATCCAATTTCCATTTTCTAAGACATAATTAGTCAAAACAAATTTTCTACAGATAACTCAGTACATAGAAAATTGACATGGCTAGCTGAGGCTGCATGGTGGTATTTCATGGCAAGCACAAAAATTAGAATTAATCCAATTCTGACATTGACCACGTTAGATGATTTACCTCTTCAACTATTCAACACACTAGATGCTCAGAAAATTAACAACTATTCAACACACTAGATGCTCAGAAAATTAACAAGTCCAGAAGATTAAAATACAAAGCAATTTGTACCTTCAGACTCTCTTGCATCATGACATACAGAAGACCAGGTGTCTCTTTCTCAATCACAACTTTTGTGGCTTCAGGAGTGACATCTCTTGGAGTGAAACCAGTACCACCTAATTGTAGATGTGGCATTGCAGGAAATTAAAGGGAGAGATTGCGCGGGGGGAGGGGGAGGAGAAGAGAGAGAGAGAGGAAACAAAACAAACATACTTCACATATCAAATCAAATGCCTTACTTTGACTTGAGCAAGGTTTGAGTGAAATTCAAATATGCAAATTTAAAAGGAGCGAAAAACATGCAGGATCACCCTGTTGATGAACAAATCTAAAGTACAAAACAACAATCATTACTCTAAAAACTTGATAAGTGTACAAAAATGCTAGTAATTTTGTTACTTAACAAGTGACATCTAAAGGTTACGTGACTGACAACTTACTTAGGCGAAAAAATGTGGAAGAATATGGCCTATATATCCGTATCACAATAACTAGTTGAGTAAAGTAAATTAGATTCATATGCATATAATGACAACATAAAGGATCACAAAATTGACAATCTCTACTACGAACTGTTTATTCATCCACTTACCAAGAGTCAGAATGAGATCCATCTTCTCAACATCACTCCAAGACAGCAAAGTATCCTTGATCTGCAACACATCATCTGAAACAACAGCAGTTGCAGCTACTCTGGCTCCTCCTAATTTTTCTGATGCCGAATTTACAACCGAGATTGCCCGTGGACCACTGCAGAATTAGGTTAAATTTTTGTAAACTATTGAATAGCAGAAGAAACAAAATGAGAAGCAGCAAACATTTCAATGAGCAATCCAAGAGTTGCATGGTTAAAGACAAAGAAAAAAGGAAAGGGGAATGGACTTATGTAAATGTAAGGTGAATTCATCACATAATTATCTAACAATTTGACTACTGAATTTGCAAGGAAGTATTAACAGAAAGTGCATGGTCCAAAATAAAAAGTAGGTGAACAGCAGCTCCCAACCTGATCAGGCTATGCTCCTGCTTAGCAAATGCAGTACTTTTAGCAAAATAATACATTACCATTTGTCTCATGATACTTGTGTCAACCACACTAAATAAGAAAGGATCCTTAGTAAAGATCCCTACCAAAATCCAACATACAGTTTTTCCAAAACAAAAAAATAAACGGAAGCAATTCACATTTCACTTACATTGAAAAAATTGAATTTCAAAATAAATTCCTTACTCTTCATAGACTTGGTTATGAGACACAGGAGATGAGAATAAGTAAAGATTTGTCATGCCGAAATAAGATTTCTTAAGGCAGCCAACAGATAGAATCAACATGAGAATAAACATGAGGACAATGTAGCTAGAATGCAAGTCAAACAATTCCTGAAGATCAAGAAAGAATTAAGGACAGAGAGAGAGTGTGTGAGAGATAGACAAATAGACAGACAGACAGACAGAGATAGAGATAGAGACCAAGACACAGAGAGCAAAAGCATATGCAACTCAAGTCCAGGGAGGACATGTTTCAACCAAGAAAATAGCATCCACACCACATCACACTGATTTTTTTCTTCATCAATGTCAAACACTGAATAACAAATTTTTAGTGTTTCTTACAATTTCAGATCCAGGGCCTTTTTGTTTAGTCTGTTATTCCACTGCAAATATAACAGTGGTCATTAAGAGAAAATGTGCAGCTATTGCACATATGGTTATTGAGATACATCTATTCCACAAGTCCCCTTGATTGATGGCATCAGCCCCACCAAAGTAAGTCTGAATTGGAATTTTTCTGCCATGAAGCAACCGGTTTTTCTCTGGATCCAAAATGCAACTTGCTATACTTGTAGCAAAGAACATAGTACGTCCATCTTTCACTTTGAATTGGAGTAATATCAACTTTGCTCTTTTTCTCTAGCATCATCAAAGTGACCTTTCAGGAATGATGATCCAAAAAGGTGTATCATGATGCTTATTTTCATAGTCAATGTTTTACTTTTGGAGGTCATTTGACTGTTTCAAGAAAAAAATTGAGGTCAATGTGTATCTTGATCCTTCAGGTTAGCAAAATGAAAAAATTTCTGAAGTTAGTGCACATAAGTGAGAATATTAGCTCAATGAATAGAAAGTCATAAAGCAAAAAGATACTGATCACGAAGGCTGCATACAGAAAATGACACGGCAATACATGAATCCTATTTCCATAAGTAGTTTGAGAAAGAATAATGTGTGCTCTCCATACATTTCAAGTTGGAATGCCTTAACTCAAAGTCCACAAATTATCAGATTGAGCTCCTATTCAACGTGAGTTGGATTGTCCCCAGGCCCCCCCAAACACAACTTGGAAGTAAATATGTTGCAGCATTGAAATATTATTTGATGGTAAACAAGGGTAGAGAAAGAGTTTGAATGCATAAGAATCTGTTATACTTAAAGAAGAGTCATTACCTTCATGCATAAAGATTCCCTACAATATATTTTCTTATTATGACAAGTCCATAAAGCACTATTAGATATCAGCATCTTGCATATGCGATGAAGTAACTAGGAATAAAAAAACTACCCAGTTTACATCCATGACCTACATTCTAAAACTGTGACTGGGAAAGAGCATCCCCTACTATACTTAAGTTGAACATGGACTGTCTTAATGATAAAGGGAAATAAAAAGTTGAAGATGGATACTTCAGCAACCACACTAAAAATCAAAAGAGGATATCAAAGTAATCATAACCAAAAAAAAAAAAAAACTACAACAGAGTCACTTAAAAAAGAAAGAGAAAAAAAAAACACAATTCTAGAATCGTTTATTCCTCTCTATCTCTCTCGCTCTCCCTCTCCCTCTCCCTCCCTGAAGAATGTGTGTCTATATCTTTTCTTTTTTTTTATTATGCTTATTACACATTACCCACCGTCCCCCCTTTCAGGGAAAATTTTTTCTATATACCCAAAGATGCAGTACTTATGCAAAATTGTGAAGCACCAGTACGAGTACCTCCTATCAGGACCCTTCCCTGATGCAACAGTGTCACTGACAGTGAGGATAGCCACTCTAATCTCAGGATCTTCAGATGATTCACCAACAGCTACTTTTTCTGATTTACTTCCTTTTGTAGCACCTTTAATCTCCATGGATTGAGAGCTCTGACTGCCGGAAACACCCAGTATGTCAGAAATTACAATTGCTGACACAAAAGTGCCGACAGGCATCAATTTGCCAGATGCAGGTAGTTCTAGTAAAGCATTTGCTGACTTCATACTCATTAGTCGACTACTCATTTGGGCACCAGTGCTGTCAGCAGCAAACCTGAAAGTCATGCAAAAGAGCTCATTGTTGTGACCAGGGAAGATGATCATGCTTGCATATTGAATGAATTAGAATTATTCACTTTCAACATAAATTTCCGGCTAACAGGAGCTTTTCCAGCTTACCCTGGCGAGCCATTTGCATTATCCAACTCCCAACTAATAATAGCACGATGAAACTCTGGACGTATTGGATCTGTCTTTATTGACTGCTTAAGACGAGCATGTACTCTGGTAAAATTGGAAGAACTCATACATTACAATCCAGATACCGGCCTCACTTAAGAAAAACTAGGAAATGAAACAATAGAAAATCAAGATATTGTTAAGTATAAGATAAAGAACAGAAAAGCAAAACAGAAATAGAACAAAGTCAATTGCAACTTTCAGCAACCTTGGCAGCTGAGGATTTGCCCATCCAGAAAGACGCCGAATAGCAGGGATCACAAAAAGGTTGAAACAGACAAGAGCACTCACGGGATTTCCAGGCAACCCAAAAGCAAGGACCTTATTGGATCTCATATCATCAGTTGGCCCATGAACCATCTCAGCAAAAGTGAGAGGTTTTCCTGGTTTCATGCGAACCTGAATGAGAAATTAGTACCCACTAGTGCAACTCTCTTCAAAGCAGAGTGAATAAAGAATCCCTATGCGGAAGTAGGATGAGGATAGGATGAGAAGATTTCCATCATTACCTTATCAAAATATATCTTTCCTCTCTTTTGAAGTAAAGGCTTAACATAGTCCCTATCTCCCATGGAAACACCTCCACTAGTTATAATTAAGTCAGCTCCAGCAGAAACTGCACTTTCCAAGGCACTATCAATTTTTGCTTTATCGTCACAAGCTATACCAAGGTCAATTACTTTGCACTGTTGCTGTGATGCAGCAGCAATAACCATGGCACGGTTGGAGTCCCGAATCTGCAGAAAGAAAATAAGCATCTTCTGAGAACCTAACAGAATAACAAAGATGCTTACTTTAGGAGACATCTATTTTAGATAAGACATAGTAGCTCAAACATGCAATTGATCTTACAGTGCATAATTGGGATTAACCATTTCATTTTCATAACTACATCCAAAATTTGACCGCAGTCTCCATGCCCACCTAACTGCCTTTAGAGAGACAAATTGATATGGATGACATGAATATATGCACATTTAGACACCATATACATATAGGAAGCGCGAGTACAAGAGACAAAGAAAGAGAGGGTTGGGCAATGCATTTAAGTTGATTTTCTAGAATTGACAAGCAAGTTAAATACTCAAACCAAACAGTGTTGTAGATTCAATCAGTTCCCTCAAAACAAAACTTGATGGTGTAAAGGCAAGAAGACCCCCACTGCCATGATAGAGCACAAGTGCGAGTAACAACCTAAAGAACCTTACAATTGAGGTTCTATTCCAACTTTAGGACTTCAATAATTGGATGCAACTTTTGGCTAGGAGTTATTCCAAACAGCCCTGCGTTTGCTTTGATCAACTCCTAAATTGTATGGTCTCTAATAGATTTCACGGTTCGATTCTGGTCAAACTTAGATTATCTGCAATTTTACAGTCTCCAATAGATTTCAGGGTTCAATTCTGGTCAAACTTAGATTACCTACAACCATAATTGCACCTATATCACTCTACTATCTACAACTTTTGGCTAGGAGTTATTCCAATCAGCCTTGCGTTTGCTTTGATCAACTCCTAAATTGTCTGGTCTCTAATAGATTCCACGGTTTGATTCTGGTCAAACTTAGATTATCTGCAATTATACAGTCTCTAATAGATTTCAGGGTTTAATTCTGGTCAAACTTAGATTATCTACAACCATAATTGCACCTATATCACTCTACTATAATGATATTAAAGAGTTATGTTGCAAGAACTTGAAATTCCATCCAAGTCATGCCAAAGAAAACAAGAAGAATAAGTTGACAATCCACAAGTAAAGAAGAACGAGAAGCAGAAAAAGATAATGGGAATCCAACTGTCCAAAAAAGCTTCAAGTACCTGGCCACGAGTTAAACATGCAACAGTTGGCTCCACAAGTTCATCACCAGTGGAAAGCACAGCAATTGTTGGTGCAGGATATACCTGCACAACAGGAATATCAGAGTCATGCAATTAGAAGAAGCCCTTGCAGCAAACAGAGGCACATAACAGGGAGGAAGACGGATGCAGAAAAGTAGGTTAAAGCCAAAAGAAACAAATGAGCCAGAAGTTTAAAGTAAGAAAAGGAAATACCTTCACCATCATTACACCCACAGTAGCAAGGAGGCCAATTTCTGCAGCATCTAAATGCTCCCCAGATTTTAGCACCAAATCACCTTTTGCAATGTCGAATCCCTGTAAGTGGAATCTTACATGAACTTCAAAACTTGATTTCCAAATAAAACTGGCCAGAAAGTAATCACAATCAACATCCAACATGCATTTCTATCTAGAGACAAGCTACCATTCAGCGATAGTAGTCATCATTCTGAGGCCATCTGGTTTTATCAGATGGCAGAAAATGCCATCACAAGGAAAGATGTCTGAGAATCGATGTAACACAAAATATCTCCACAAAAGAATTCTTTAATTCATTGATCACCAAGTAACTAACAAACACACGCAGCTATTCAGAACAAGTACATACCACTGGACGAATATCAACTCCAGGGTTAATTTGCTTCAATATTCGTACCCTCTTCGGTTCAGCTGCAGCATTTTCTAGTAATTCAGTATCCTCTACTTGCACAACAGCATCAGCACCATCAGGTATTGGACCTAGAGAGAATAGAGAACTTGTTGCAGAATTAATGAGGGAAAAAGTTAACATCCCAGAGGAACTATCTAACTTCTTAATATTTGAATATCATAGAAAACTTACAACAAGGTCAAACAGTAAAATGCCTAAATTATCGACTTTACTGCCTTTGTCAGTGATTTAAATCTAACATGCTTTAGGACAAATCCTGGTAGTAGGGTAGGGATCACCCCCCCCCCCCCAGCGGGAACTGGATGTGAAACTCTAATTATTAAAAAATTCATCAATATAGAAAAGCTTATGTTAGCTCATCCAGAAGAAATTTTCTTTTACCATTGTATGCTCCAACTCTTTCCCTAACAGTCAAGTTGTTTATGCTTTTGACTGCAGTACGAATTAAGGCTGATAACAAGCCAAATCTTTCACATGGTTCAAGTTCAAATCATAAAGTATTTTATTTTTACAGGTGCAGTGAGGAAACAACGAGAAATGCATCAATTGAGATCCCAAAGTTCAATACATGAAACATACATTCTGGACATGAATGTCAATCCAGGTAGTTCGTGATCTAATCAAGTTCATCTCTTTGCCCAAAAAAGGTCAATCTATTCATTGCAGTTTTTTTGCACTACTCAATTAAGAACCATTGTTTATCCTCTATAGGTAAGAACTTGCACAATGTCCAAGCTGAAGAAAGACAGTGCTAAATAGTAGGAACATACAAATTTAATGAACTTGCCTCCTGTTGTCACATATGCAACAGTTCCAGAGGTCACAGTGACCCCAAATCCATCATTTCCAGCTCTTGATTGAGTGATTACAGGATATTCACCAGGACCATCTGAGGCAACTACTGCATATCCATCCTGACATACAACATTACGATAGTAAGGTACTTTGCTACAGCCTTCTCTAAATAGCTAAAAACTCATTCATTTGATTTTTTCCTTGCCCTGATAAGCAGTTAATGAAGTCCTCAAAACAATAGTAAACCCTCATCTCGGATCACAAACATACTTGCCATTCCTAAGAATGATCAAGCCACAAGCAAAATTATGAAATATTGTGATAAAGTTTACTGGAACAAAGAACTTGATATCCTCGTTCCTGTGAAGAAAATTTGTCCTTATTCTACAAGCAGATACAAGTAAGACACTTAAATGTTGCATATTCCATATGTTGCATTTTCCATAAGCGATAGAAGATAAACTGCTTCCCTTATTTCTGAGACCTCTCAACGCTAGGCTGAAACTATTTAACATTCACCATACCAACACAGAATCGTTTCAGGAGTGAAAAGAGACCAAATTGATGAAAGACCTCAGTAATAAAATACGTAACTGACCAGCAGATGTATCAGTTAGGCAAATTCAGTATGATAACAAGAAGCATGGTAAAAGAATAATAAAAATTTTAATGCTTTCAATCGTCCATAAAAAATTCCTCGTTCAACAAGAATCCACATCCAAAAACATTCCATTGAAAAACCAATACCCCACCAAGAAAATGTTATCTGAAAGCACAACCAAGAGCCACAAATTTAAACAACATCCCACTTCGCATTTTCTATGTTAGTCAATGTTAAGATAAACAATAAACCTTAACAGAGGCAGGGTATGGAGGAAGAGGGTCAGGAGCATGAATATCCTCAGCCAAGATTTTGCCAAGAGCATCCTTCAGGGGTACTGTTATAGGTGGCAGCTTCTGAGACTGACTCAGGACTATCTGAAGAGCTTCATCAACTGATATCATCTTGGAGAAGCTGCGAATTATTTGAGTTATTCAGTAACAATTTGATATCTTGAAGAGACTGAAGCATCCAGAATGGCAATCGGGCTGAGGACTGAAAGGAGGAGGAGAATCGGCACTTAAAACTACTTTGAGCAGCTGCAGCTGCAGAGGGCACCTAATGGCAAAAGCGACGCTGGATTCTGTTTTAAAAAAAATTTAACGCACACCGCACGCGTTTGGATTTGTAGATTCTTTTTGATTGGCTAATTGCATTTGGACCACAAAAGTTGTCGTTAATTGAATAAAGGCCGCGTGGTTGTGTTTGGATTGTATTTTCCGTGATTTTTCATGGAAAAATTACTGTATTGATTTGATGTAGGTGAGGAAAAAAGGTAATAGAGAAATGTGATCACGCAAAATAACGTAATTTTCCGACGAAAAGCCCCAACCCAAACAAGGCAAGGAAAGAAAACGCAAAATTGTTTAGTGTTTTAGAAGTACTATGGCCGGTTTGTCTAACATGTGGGATGGTAAAGCTCTGACAGACCAATGGAGAAACGACACGTAAGGAAATAGGTACCCATGGCCATTTTGGCACTCGCGTCAGCTGAGTTGGTATAAGAAATAGAGAGTCATGCAAGTTAAGATTTGACTGGACCTACAAACTGATAAAAAATGATAAAAAAAACCAGGAATTGAAAAGATGGAAAACGTTATATGGTATAGTTTATGAATGGGAAAATCGCCAATTTAGTCCCTAAACTTTTTTTTCCCGTCAATTTAGTCCCTATATATTATTTCTAGCCAATTGGATCCCTAAACCTATATATCGGTTCCAATCAAGGATCTTTGCAGCGGCGCCACCGTATAATTTCCATTAGGTTCATAATCGTGCCAATACAAAAAGGCATTTTAGGAATCCATTCTCGCTTTTCCAATTAAAAAGTAAACGAAACAAGTCTGCGATAAATACACACCCAAAAATCCAAAATGAAAACAAAAAATGTCTTGGACAAAATCCAGGGCTTGAGTCGATGATCTGCTAAATAAAATCAAAGCAAATCGTATTAAATAAGGAATCGGAGGGCATAAGAAAGCAAATGATGGAGGCAGTGGGGGACAATATGCAGGAAAGGAGGGCAATGTTGAGGAGAGGAAGTCAAGAAAAGCAGTAAGTTTAAATAGCCTGCCTGAAACCCGCTTGCGGGTTTCCCCCTTATGTAAAATGACTAAAAGCTGCGTTTCTGTTCTATTTATATCAAACACATACTCTCAAACCCTCACCTGAAGGGTGAGGATGAGAGGGGAGGTTTGCTGGGCATCCTAGGGCCCTCCGATGGGCATGTGCAACTCAACGCAGCTTGCATGTAAAAAAATTTTTTTTTTTTTAAGTAATTTGTTAAATAGCCTGAAACCCGCTTGCGGGTTTCCCTCTTTTTTTTTTTAAAAAAATAAATTCTATGCTAAAATGACTTAAAACAAAAATAAAAGACTAAAAGTAAATAAAAACTAGCATGAAAAATAAAAATAACAGTAAATAAAAATACACTAAAAATTTGGTGTCTACAGTAGTTAATGAATAATCTGGAAACAGATTGAATGAAGACTCAGAAGAAACGGAAGCTGGTCTCTTATTATTAAAGAGTGAAGGCTAAAATAGGCATATCAGGTGAAAGTTTGTGGTGGAAATCTGTTTTTCGCATATGCACGCGCCTTTGCAGTTCGTTTAAGACACACGCCGAATATTTGACGATTTCCGTCCACTTTTCCGTACATAAAAACCCCTTGTGGTTTCATATCATACCAGTCGATACCCCGTGGTTTGAATTAACCTGAAAAGTGGACGGAAATCGTCAAATATTCGGCGTGTGTCTTAAACGAACTGCAAAGGCGCGTGCATATGCGAAAAACAGATTTCCACCACAAACTTTCACCTGATATGCCTATTTTAGCCTTCACTCTTTAATAATAAGAGACCAGCTTCCGTTTCTTCTGAGTCTTCATTCAATCTGTTTCCAGATTATTCATTAACTACTGTAGACACCAAATTTTTAGTGTATTTTTATTTACTGTTATTTTTATTTTTCATGCTAGTTTTTATTTACTTTTAGTCTTTTATTTTTGTTTTAAGTCATTTTAGCATAGAATTTATTTTTTTTAAAAAAAAAAAAGAGGGAAACCCGCAAGCGGGTTTCAGGCTATTTAACAAATTACTTAAAAAAAAAAATTTTTTTTACATGCAAGCTGCGTTGAGTTGCACATGCCCATCGGAGGGCCCTAGGATGCCCAGCAAACCTCCCCTCTCATCCTCACCCTTCAGGTGAGGGTTTGAGAGTATGTGTTTGATATAAATAGAACAGAAACGCAGCTTTTAGTCATTTTACATAAGGGGGAAACCCGCAAGCGGGTTTCAGGCAGGCTATTTAAACTTACTTGCTTTTTCTGACTTACCTCTCCTCAACTTGCTCCCTTTCCTGCATTATTGTCCCCCACTTGCCTCCATCATTTGCTTTCTTATGCCCTCCGATTCCTTATTTAACACGATTTGCTTTGATTTTATTTAGCAGATCATCGACTCAAGCCCTGGATTTTGTCCAAGACATTTTTTGTTTTCATTTTGGATTTTTGGGTGTGTATTTATCGCAGACTTGTTTCGTTTACTTTTTAATTGGAAAAGGCGCCAGAATGGAATTCCCTAAAATGCCCCTTTTGTATTGCACGATTATGAACCTAATGGAAATTATACGGTGGCGCCGCTGCAAAGATCCTTTATTGGAACCGATATATAGGTTTAGGGATCCA